>NW_006399900.1:5232497-5246480 GCF_000299155.1 Elephantulus edwardii | reverse complement strand
AGAGATAGAGATAGAGATAGAGGTAGATAGATTATAGAGATAGATGATATAGATAGAGATAGAGATAGATAGATATGGATATGGATATGGATAGAGATAGAGATAGAGATAGATATAGATGATACAGATGATAGATGAGAGAGATAGATATAGAGATAGATAGATAGAGATAGAGATAGAGATATTGTTGCTGTTATATACTGTAGTTGGAACCTACCCATAGCTGACCCTCCAGCAGGTTTTAAGAGGCAGTTAATCACACCAGAGGAGACTGCTAATCCTTCTTCAGTGGAGCAAATGGTGGATTTCGGATGGCAATGCAGCTTCTTGCCACTAGGCCACCAGTGTGTGTATATATAGCTATATATATTGCTGTTGTTGTCTACCGTTGATTCTGAACTTTAATAAACTTCCCTATTAGGGTGAGTGGTCAAGATTTAGTGATAATAAATGAAGAATTTCAAGTAGTTCTGAAGGTATTAGTAGAAAAATAAGACAACAGGAATTGATAGAATACCAATCGACATGTGTCAACAAACAGATGCAGCCCTGGAGCGCTTGTTAGTCTGTGCTAAGAAATTTGCAAGAGAGTTACCTGGTCATCTGACTGGAAGAGATCTATATTTTTTGCCATTCTCAAAAAAAGTAATCAAATAGAATATGGAAATTCTTGAAAAATATGACTTAAAGCATTGCCTTTACCTCAGAACCAACACAGAGCTGACCAGCAGATCTGTTGGTCTGGCAGTAAGAACCTGTGCTGCTTCCCAAAGTCAAGAGGTTCGAATCCACCAGCTGCTCTGAGGGAGAAGGGTGGATAATCTCCTCCCATGTGATTTACCGCCTCTGAAAACCCGCTGGAGGGTCAGCTATGAGTTGAATCTGATGCAATGACATACAACAAAATAAATTACAGATAGGACTCTTTATCTTTGTGCTGACAGGACAACTTCCTACCCATTAGGCCACCAGAATGCCCTACTATATCCGTAAACTTATTCATTGCTATATTCACAAGCTAATTAAAATATCCATCAATTGTAATGCTACATTAGATAAAGAAGGTAAAAGCTCTGGTTTCCTAGGCTCTTAGTGGGATGAAAGAACATCTCTTACTAGCAATTATCAAATCATTTGATAAAATATAATTTTCCAGACTTTGCTCCTCATCTTCTCCCACAAGGATGATGCTCCCTGAGAATAGGCAATATATGCTTGGAAGAGACAGTGCAAGCCATCCAAGCTCATTAATCCTGCGGCCTTTTGTGAGCTGCTGACCTGAAATAGTTAGAGTTCACTTTAAACTGGACTGCATCTCAAAGCAAAGGGCTCTGAGGTAGCAAATAGCTCATTAATTCAGAGCGTTAAAATTCAGTGACAGCAGAATTGTTTTAAATGCACTATCTAAAACGATTTAAATTTCCATTATAATTATAAGCAAAAACTATGCACTTTAAATTTGAAATCTACAGATAAAACTAACGAGTAAAAATTTTAAAAAAAAGAGAGAGACTGTCATTTTACCAAGAAATGCTAATCAACCTGCTTTTTGAAGTGTGTTTCATTTGCATCACAAACACTATTATAAAAATTCAACATTATGCATCTGTGTATTGCATTGTACTGCTCTGAAGAACATTAAAAAAACCATCCAGACAACACATCCTCAAATAAATAAAAATGAAATAAAAACTCATGATCAAAGATAACTTCAATTCATTGCTAACTTTACTGTAATTCCACTCTTGGTATATAAGAAGGCATTTTCCTAAGTTTTCTTTTCTAAAGCAAATTCTTCAGCAAGTTTATGATCCCCAAATATATTTCCAAGTGAAATGCATGCATAAATAAACATCAGTCCAATTTGCATAGCCTCTGCCATAAATATGGCAGCATGATCATAAACTCATTAGAGTTACTGGGAGAAAAACTCATTACACTCCCCTTTGAATATAAGAATTAACTTTTCAAAATTAATCTTTCAGAGTAGTTTCACTCTTTTTATTTTTTAAAATAACCAAGAAAAAAAATGACTAGCTTTTTTTCCTTTCCTTAAAGAGAAAATATAGCTATCCCTCTCCACAAAATTCATGGTCAGAAATCATAAGTTGACAATTCCTAAAGAATTTCTACTTCAAAAATAAAGTATCTTTATTTTCTATAAATTGAAATGATTACTTCTCAAAAATTCATGAAATATAGTATAGAAGTTTTAATTATGCTTATTAATTATTTTAGCTAAGAAATATGTCAAATGTCAGAAAGCATTGCATAAAGTAAATGAAATGTAATTAAAATATTAAGTGCTTTAAAATTGCATTTTGAAAAGTGGTATGTAATTTTCCTCCCAGAAAAATGTAAAATCTACTTTATAAAAGTACAGTATATATTTAAGGGGTTTTTTAAAAATAAGTTGAAATTGTTAAAGTGTATTTTTTTTCTTAAATTAATCACCTTTACCAATATTTTAAAATTTTGAAATCAAAACTATGTTATGGTTTTTTTAAAAAGTACAAACAAGTTCATCCTGGAGAAGGGGAAGCCAGGCTGCTCCTTGGAGGCAAGGATTCTGAAGCTTCATCTGACATACTTTGGACATGTTGCAAGGAGGGATGGTCCTTGGAGAAGGACATCATGCTTGGGAGGGTGGAGGCGCAGCGCAGGAGAGGAAGACCCTTGATGAGATGGATTGATTTAGTCACTGTGGTAATGGGGATAGGTGTGTCACAGACAATAAGCTTGGCATGGGATAGAGCAGGGTTTAGGGCTGTTGTGCATAGGGTCGTTATGAGTCACAGGCAACTTGAAGGCATGTATGTAACAACAACAACAACTCTGTGGTAATTGCTAAGTGAAATAAATATAATTCATGGAACGTGTATTATACAATGCTAAAATGCACTACTAACTTTAAGATTAAGGCTTAGACTCTGAAAACCTAAAGTTAGTTTGATGACAACCATTGCTATGACACTTGATGCCAAGTGTCTCTATTATTATTATGAAGAAATAATATTTATAATAGCCCAGAATTCAAGCAAATCATACTAACCATTATTCATTTTCATAGCAGAACTCTGTACTTGACCTGGGAGGGAGATAACATTAAATCCTGCTTGGGGAGGGAATAGGACACTCCTCTTGGTTGAAGTAATGCCATACTTTCTATTCCTGCTGAGTAAATAGCCTTAAGTCAAACTACTTGCCCTGACTAATGATCACACTTACGCAGGAATTCTGAACAAGAAATGCATTCTTCTCTCTTTGAAGTGCATTGCTTGTAGAGTAATTGAGTTAGCAGGACGTTTTCTTTAGAATGGCAAAAAAATTTTCTTAGCTAAGCATATAATCATGCTTCAGATTTTATTTTTATTAAATATCTTCTGGTAAGAAGTAGACATTGAACAAAGATATGCCTCAAAGGAGTGTCACAAAGATACACTGCTGCCTCTTTGATGATGGAGAAATTCTTAGCAATTGTAAACAAAAAATTTTGATCAGAAGGCTACATCATTGTGAAACATTGCATTCAGTCATATAATTCCCTTTAGAAATACAGTTATGCCTCTAACGTATTAATATCATTATAATCAAGCAGCCAGAAGTAGGAAAGTATTTCATATAGCTTTCCTCAACTCACAAATGATAGGATTAAGTTATATTAAAGTATTTGTTTAAAGTACATACAATAAGGCAGAGCCCTGGCTAACTGTGTGGATGCTAATCAAATGGTGGGCCATTCCAACCCACTAGTCCCTCCACAGGAGATAATGTAGCAGTCCACTTCCATAAATATGACACACTAGAAAACACTGTCGAAGTAGTTCTTCTCTGCTTTGAGTTGGATTTGATGACAGTGGGTAAGCAAAATAACTTTATAAAACAGAGTAGGATGATGTAATAAAAATACTACAAAATCAATAGTCAGGGCATCAGAAGATAAAGGTTTCAAATGGTGGTGGATCTGCTTAATGACCAGTATGGAAACGAGTGATGCAAGAATAAGTAGGATTCCAAAAAGTAAGTTGTGTCTAGGATGGTATTTTGGGCCTAGGAAAAAAATTGGGGTAAGTTCTGTCTGGGGAAGGGAAATTCAGTATGACTGAAGTGTTAGAGACAGGAGTGAGAACTAAGGTTATTCACAGAGAACATCAAGAATATACAAAATGCTCTTATGATCCTGTCGTATCTTTTCACCATCCTATTTATCTGTATGCTGAACAGGTAATCTGAAAGAAAAAAAAAAAGACTATACAGAGAAGAATAAAACATCAGGATCGGAAGAAGATTCATTAACAATCTGCTGTACACAGAATACCACACAAGCTTACTTGCTGAAATGGAAGTGGATTTGACGTACATCTTAATGGACTTCTAGAAGGAAAAACAAGTCTGTGTTGGGAGCAGGATAGCCAGAATGCTCCTTAAAAGCAAGAATAGTGAGACATGAACGGTGTTACCAGGAGGAAGCAGTTTCTGGAGAAGAACATCATACTTAGTAAGGTAGAAGACAGCGAGAAAAACCAGAACACTCTCAGTGGCATGGCTTGGCACAGTGGCTGCAGAGTGAAACGCAGCAGATTATGAGGCAGGGTTTCCTTCTATATATGTGGGGTCAACATCTAACAACAATAACAACCCAGTTAGGAGAAAATGAACAGCGAAAGAAGGATGTTCTGGAGCTTTTTTTAAAAAATAGTCTTTTCTGTGTGCGTACTGTGGTGGTGGTGGTGGTTGTTGTGTGTCATTGAGTCAAAACATCCACCAGCTAACCCTCCACGGTGTGTTTTCAGAAGCTATTTCATCGCTCAGGAGGAGATTGCCATTCTTCTCCCCTGGAGCAGTTGGTGGATTCGAACCAACTGCTTTCAGGATTGCAGGGCAACTTCTTAACAATAAGCAATCAGAGCTCTCTATTAATAAACAATATTTTAACCCATGTTAATATGCTGTTGTTGTGTGCCGTCGAGTTGCCTGTGACTCATAGTGATCCTACGTACAACAGCCCTAAACCCCTCTATCCTGTGCCAATCTCACTGTCTCTGACACACCTACCCCATTACCCCAGTCTTTTAATCAATCCATCTCATCCAAGGTCTTTCTCTCTTGTGCTGTCCATCCACCCTCACAAGGATGACATCTCTCTCCAAGGACTGGTCCCTCCTTGCAACATATCCAAAGTATGTCAGACGAAGATTCAGAATCCTCGCCACCGAGTAGCAGCCTGGTCTCTACCTCTCTAGGATGAACTTGTTTGTTCTCCTAGCACTCAATATTGAATATCGTAGCAGTATATTCAATGTTCTTCTCCAGCGCCACAGCTCCAAGGCATCAATTCTCCTTCTATCATCATTGTCCAACTTTCTGATACACTAAAAATAATTGTAAAGACTATGACCTGGATTAGATACACCTTAGTCTCCAGACTGACATACTTGCTCTTCAGAACTTTGGAGAGGTCTCTCTGATAATAGACTTTTCCAATGCAATTTGTCTTCTATTTCCTGGCTGCTGGTGCGAGGAGTGTTGACTGTAGAGCCAAGCAAACTAAAGCTTCTAATAATCTCAATCTCTTTTCACCATTGCCAATTGACCCAGAGGTGAGAATCTTTGTTTTTTTGATGTTGTGCTTCAATCTTTATTGAAGGCTGTAGTTCTTGGCTTTCTCCAGCAATCACTTCAGGTCCTCCTCAGTTTCACTTCAGTATAGGTGTGCTAATAAATTTATTTATCTATCAAATCTCTCCGTGTATGTTATAAAACCTACACAAAATTGTAAATTTATAAAAGTGAGATAAAGAAATTTAAAGAAGACTTCTGATGTTTCTTTTGGAGACCATTACATATTTAGTAATTGCTTTCTTTAACAATTCTAATCGTAACATAAAATTTGGATTTTCGTCTGTGGTGGTTAAGTTAAAAGAAAAAAAGGAGGAATTTAATGAACATGAAATTAGATGATGAGATATTTATTTATGAAAATCAAGGCAGGCAATTTTGGTTGGGTACTGAAGGGCAGCTAAGACTTGTAGACCAGAAGGCAGACAGATGTCTACGTTAACTGGAATGATATAAAAGAATCAAACTTTGAGTTTGAGATGTTGACAATATAAATAATGAGATAAAGGTGCATATACCTTTCATTTGAACCTAATGGGGAAAAAAGCCACTCAGTACACCTCTGTCAAGACAGAACACAGCCCAGTTTATGGGCATACTTACAGTAAATGTTCCCAGGATTTGCCTCTTGTGGGAAGGCCGGACTCCACTGAAAGGAATTTGGCACACTATAATGGCATGTCAAGTGTCAGTTATTTACTGTACCTGCGTAAAGAAATTAATTTTAAAAAATCCAATAGAAAAGAATAGATTTGAGAACAAAATTCCCTTTGGAGAGAGCAGTACAAGTCTCAGTAATTGTAGGCTGTCATTTTCCATTTTAATTGCACTGAAATATCTGCTTTGAATCTAAAATTGTATTTGTCAGTATCATCTTTCAAACTGTTACATTTTAGGTCTAACTCATACATTTTATGATTCCACTGTAAATAAAGCAAGGGTATCTTTATGAATAATATTTAAAACATGGGTTTAAAATTAAAAATAAAAACACCTCGAGTGTTTCTGTGGAATGCTCAGGGCTAATAATTACTACTCTGCCAAGATTATGGAAAAAAAGCACTTGGGGGGAAAAAGTCAATAGAACATCTTAATATTTGAGGGGGGGGGAGTAGGAGGATTACCTGATTTTATTATATAAAATTGCACCCAAAAGAAAAGTCTTAAAATCAACCTTGATGTAAGTAATAGCAAGATCATAGAATATTTATTACCCAGAAGATAATTCTCTCATAGTGCTTTACTATCATCTAAATGACAAGTAATAAGACAAAACTCAAGTTTACTTATAATCATGTAATTTTAACTTTCATTTACAACGTTGTGTTGCAATAACTGCTTTGAGGAAGGATGTTAAAGCAGAGATTCAATTGAACATCATGACACTTCTGTCTGATGATCACCTAAGAAAGCTGTATTACGGTGTCTTTCAAATGCATTGTATGTGGCAATGACTGCCTTTCTTTATTTGCCCTTCTTAAAACTTCTGCTCAAAAGGCAATCTCAAGTGATCTCTAGTACTTCAAACTAAGATATTGAAAACTGAATGAAATATCTCAAAGGTGATTATTTCTGTTTTTTTTCCAAAACTATGACGGTTGTGGCTTCTAAGTAGAGAGCTTCTATTCTACCAACTTACAAAGCAATTAACTCATTTATTCAAGCTACATTAATAATGGTAGTTCTCATTCAAAACCTCTGACTTGGTTATCTGAGGAAGTCTGAAAGGAAGGTCTATTCAATGCACTTCTTTTTTCATGACTGTTTTATCTACAAGCTGTTATCTTAAAGACATCAAGCATTTAACACTTTCCCCAATGTACAAGAATCTCAATAGAAATATTTCCAATATCTGTGAAAAGAAAAATATATACAACATAAGCAATAAACTATTTGTTAAAAATAATATTTATTAGATTTTTAAAATGCATTCTTACATTTTACTTAAAATTTATAAGTGTATTTCTAGAAAAAAATGTTATCCCAAGATTTTATTTCATGTAAGAGGAAGAAAAGAAACATCATTATGGAACATCTGATGAAGACAAATCACTTGGGCTTATTTCAAAGTGCAATGTCATTGTACTGGCACTGCCCTCTTTAATCTAGGTTCCATTCTTCATTCTGAAAGCTATCAAAAGTGTGATAAAATATTATGGGAGAACCCTCTGATGAGCTTCCAGATAAGAGCAAAAAGTAGAGTTAAGTGAAAAAGGTTTCTTAAGCAGCCAGAATGACCTTCCCTTGAAAGAACCTGTCAACATTTCCAATGACAGAACATTGACATGTGTAGGGCCAGTTTAACTCAACCTTCTTCTAGTTTTAAGATATGTTGTTCTGGTTGATAAGAGAATTGATTGCGCACCTCCACAACCTTCCTGGACATAAGTGGAAAAGTACACTTAAAGAAAGCTCTGACAGAAAAAGAAAGGGCATGTTTTAGCGATGGTCACTTTAATATTTAAGGAAGTAGAATTTTAATGGAGATTAAAAAATATGTAACTTCCTGGGAAAGTGTCCATCCTCTTTACTGTAAGTAATGAGCTCTCTATGGGGCAGGGAGAGAAAAGGGACAAGCAAAAAAGCACCCCTGAGGCAAACAGGAGGAAATTCTTTTAAAAAAAAATTGCTCTGCTCATTGGAAAAAAAACAGAATATAAAGTCTGGGTGGTGGTTTAAAGGTTTAGTAAGACTGTGCATATTTCTGATAAAACAAGCCAGAGTTTAGAGAATGCCTCCTTATAGATGTACTAAAAATTCCACAATGGAAGAAAAACTTCCTTTCTGATACCAAATAAATTTTTCTCTTCTTCCAAATAATTGATTTAACCAACCTATACCAAATGTCTAAAAGCCAGCATTTTCAATGACCGTCAATGTGAGGACTGTTCAAAGATCACTCCAAGAGAATCCAGCAAAACTTACTTAGGAACAAATTCTGAGCCCCATCAGGCCATGATAAACATTATTTTATGGGAAATAGGAAACCTCAAGTGACCCAATGCCTATAACTTGCATGTGTGGGTCAGTTGGAGATGGGCCAACAACCATTACAAGGATCATGTTGCTGTGTCTTGCTCACCGGCATTCCAAAGGCAATGTAATTTAAGACAAAAGCTTGGTTTCTGAATGTCCACCAAGTGCTCAGCTTAAATAAAATTCTTTCATGCTATCTTTCATTCCATCAGACTTGTGTTTTGAAGTATTAGGAAACCAAAAGGAGTTGAGAATCACAAGGGGAAATGCAAATTGATCTACTACAAATCACTTAACAGGTGCCCTGAAGGAGAACTTTATTGCTACTGACATTAACTATTCGCTTATCATGAATACTATCCTCTTTACAGAGAATGCATGGTTCTCCCACCCACAGCTCAGAGTCTCATGAGGGGACAAGTAGCCCAAACAACCTTCAGTGTTTCATGGGTAAAGGCACTGAAGTGACTAAACTTTCCTAGGGTCATTAGGCCAAAAGATGGGTTATTCTGTTTCAAGATAGCTTTCCTCTTGACCCACATGGCATATGGCTTCTATTACTGTCAGACCATGACCACAAAGAGATTCCAAATCTCCGTGAAAAATGTGATTCTATGTCTCCTGCTCAGCTGTATGTCATAGGGACTGTCCAAATTCTGGCAGGTGAGAGGGAGGGTAGAAAAGTGAGAGTAGGATTTAATCCACACTTTCTCCTTTATGTAGATCCCTGGGTTTGTAATAGAAACCTTCTTTCTCACTTCTAGTTTATCTCTTTTGTCTTACAAACCACTTAACGCTCATAAGGGACTCTGAACCCATTTTAAGGTATCATATTTAAACTCTCCAAAGATATAAAGACATAAAACAACTTTATCAAGGGTGACAGCGCTGCCATTCACTGGTGTGTTCTTCAAATTTTGTTTTGAAAGGGATGTAAAAGTAAATGTAAGCCGTTTAATCTGAATTAACACAGTGAACAATGTTCTGTCTACAATGATTAAGAACTGTTTATGAACTTTTCTTGAATGGATGTTTGCTTGTAGGTATTACAGTTGCCTCAGAACATTAATAATGAGGACAAGAATTAGTCAGCCAATACAAGATATTCCACAAGGTACTTTTAATCCATTAAGATTAGTCAGACTTTCAATATGAACAGGACCATGTTCTGCCTTATTAGATTTCACAAATGGCATTTTCTCCGTTTTAATATAACATAAACTGTAGAGCCATTGTCTGATCTTGTAAAAGAATTTTACACTATTAATTATGATTTTCTAGTTTATTCTTTTATAAAAAGTGATTGTCTACATCCTTCAGACACTGAATTTAATGTTTTATGATGAAAGATACCAGCATGTGCGTGCACACATATGTGTGCACTTTTTCCAAGACAGATCTCTTTGCTTTCTTGGCAGTCCATAGGATATTCACACACACACACACACACACACACACACACACACACACACACTCAGAAGCCTTTCCTTACTTTTCCCAGTGATACATGTATAAGATGGGTTTGGAAGCAGGGGTGACATCCACTTCCGAAACCACATGTCCCTGGAAAGTCTGTGAACTTTGATAAATGACGATAGTTATAGAAAGGCTATAGAGTTGCCATCAGTAGTTCTTGACTCGACGGCAATCAACAACAACAACACATATAAGAAAAACCTAAAATAGTCTCTTTGTTTAAAATTAAATCACACCAAGGGGGTGGGCGAAGGAAGAAACATGCAAAAATGCTTCAAACGACAGTACTTGTTTTATCTTCAATATATTAGCACTTTCCCAACTTCTCTCTTTCTCTCTCTCTCTTCCCTCCTTCTTGTTGTGTTTATGTTGGGATATTCATTTTAAAAAAAATCATGGCACTTCTCCCCCAGAGCCCTTTATATTTACAGATTAAAAGAATATATTTTGGTATATGCAAAATACCGGTTGTTTTGCATACTTACAGCCTGCCCTGGGGGACAAAGTCACTGATACCTTGCTTCCCATGCAAAACATAAAAATCTGTCAAACAAAAATGTTGTTATTTCTGTTGTGTACTGTACAGTACACTGTGACTCATAATGACCCTTTGCACAAAGGATCTGAATTTTGTCCTATTCTAAACCATCCTCACCATCTGACATACTTGAGGGCATTGCTACAGTCAGTCCATCTTGTTGAGGGTCTTCCTTTTTTATACTGCTTCCTTTCCAAGCATTATGTCCTTTCACAATCACCAACGTCAACCTCACAATATGCCCAAAGTATGTGAGATAGAATTTCACCATTCTTGCCTCCAAGGAGCACTCTAGTTTCACTTTATCTAAGACAGAGCTGTTTTTTCCCCTTGGAAGTCCATGGGATATTCAGTACTATTTCCCAACACCATAGATCAAAGGCATCAATCCCTCTTCTGTCATCCTTAGCCATTGTCTAATTTTCAGATGCAGACAAAAATTGTTTATGTGAAAAGACTGAACAAGATGATTATTTTATTGAATTGCCTGTTTTAAAGTACACCCAGAAGGAGCACCCTCAGCAGCCTTTCCTTTATAGCCTCTGCTTTACCTCAGTGATGAATTTAACTATTTAAAATTTAACAAACTGTAACTAGGATAGCAGTCTCTCAAGCAGATAAAAAGACTTAAGGAGATGTTTCATATTCCTTCTTTAATATTAGCAAATTGAAAGACTCTAAATGTTCCTCTCTGAAGTTCTAAAGAGCAAAGGCGTCAGTTTAAGTACTAAGGTGTGCCTGATGTAAGCCATGGTATTTTAAATTGTTTCTTATCCATCTGTAAAGATTTATAACTTCAGAAACCCACTAGAAAGTCCCTATCAGTTAAAATCAACTCAATGACCAGGAAAGTAACACTACAGTAAGGAGAGAGTCAGCTTCTCTCTAGTATACATTTATTCAAATACATATATCATGGCCTCTCACTTCTTGAGGAGGGACAAGTATGAAGCACTCACAGCTCTAATGGCTTTCTTTTTGTCCCAAGTGTGTGGAAGTGGACACTGTGACACTGATGTGTCAAATGTGATAATGGTTACCCATGGTGGACAGTGTTTGGTGGAGCAGGACTTCTGAAATAGCTTGCCTTCGGGAACCCTATGAACCTGGAGAAATGATGAAAGTTATACAGGTGTTCAGGTCTTTTGTTCATAGAGTCACTCTGAGTTGCCTACAACTCTACGGCACTTAACAACAACAACAACAGAAGCAACATAGAGAGAGATCAGTTGGCCTACTGAACAGCTACCAAACCAAAGGTTGATGACTTTAATCCATGGCCCTCAGGCCTGTTTTTAATTGGTTTTGGTCAAAGATTCTTCTAGGTCATATAGTCTTGGTCTGTCTATTTGTTGTACAGAGGTAACTCGTGGTTACTGTGATGCTGAACACTGTGACACTGATGGGTCAAATGTGATAATGGTTACCCATGGTGGACAGTGTTTGGTGGAGCTCTCCAATTTAAAAAAAAAACAAACAAACTTGGAAACAGGAGTGGAATCCACTTCCAAAATAGTTTGTCTCTGGAAACCCTATGTACCTGGAGAAAAGACAAAAATTGTACAAGTGCTCAGGTCTTTTGTTCATAGGGTCACTATGAGTCACCTACGACTCGATGGCACTTAACAACAAGAGGAATATAATTAGTTACTGTACAGAGAAAAATAATTCAGAACACATTTAAAATCAATGCCTTCCAAAATTTCTAATTTTAAATGGGATGAATAGATATCTCAAATAAGTAAAGCATTTCTGAAAAAGAGAAACAAGGTAGAAGGCATCACACTCCCTGATCTCAAATCCTACTTTGTAGCTGTGTTTGTTAAAACAGCATGGTACTGGTACAATGACAGACAAATTGATCAATGAAATAGAATTGAGAACCCAGAAATCAACTCATCAACCTATGGCCAATTGATTTTTGACAAGGAGATGAAATCAGTTAAGTGGAAAAACAAAAGCCTCTTTAACAAATGGTGTTGTTGGAAAAATTGGAAAATTATATGTAGAAAACTCAAGCAAGACCCACACCTCACACCATACACAAAAACCGACACGAAGTGGATCAGGGACCTAGAAGTGACACCAAAGACTATAAACTTCATTACAGAAAAGCTAGGAAGGACTCTAGAATCCCTAATCCATAGTATGAATAGTCTCTCAAGAATAATGAGAAGTCTATAACCAGAGAGAATAAAATAGATGAATGAGATCTTCTAAGAATCAAATCTCCAAATGCCCACCCAAAAACTTCTCCTACAGGGTGAAAAGGAAAGCTATAGACTGTGAAAACATATTTGGCAATGAGATATCTGATAAGGAATTAATATTTAAAACTTACAGAACACTCCAGCACCTCAATAAGAAAGAAGATAAACAATTCAATCACAGAATGGGAACAAGATATGAATAGACAATTCACCAAAGAAGATATTAAGATGACAAACAAATACATGAAGCAATGTTCAAAATCCCCAGCTATCAGAAAGATGCAAATTGAAACAACTATGAAATATCATCTCACCACAGCAACAATAGTAGAATTCAGGAGGGCAGCAAACAACAAATGCTGATGAGGTTGTGGAGAAATTAGAACCCTTATTCACTGTTAATGAGAGTACAAATGGTGCAACCATTAAGGAAGTCAGTATGGAACTTTCTCAAAAAGCTGGAAATAGAAATACCATTTGACCCAGCAATTCCACCACTAAGAATAAACCTTAAAGAAACCACAACTGCCACCGAAACAGACATATGCACACCTATGTTTGTTGCTGCATTATTCACAATAGTTAAGAGATTGAAACAACCTAAGTGCCCATCAAGAAAAGAATACTATGCAGCAATGAAAATCACTCGACTCGGAAAACATTACACAGAATAGGTGACCCTGGAGAACATTGTGCTGAATGAGAAAATCTCAGTCACAAAAGGACAAATACTGAGTAACACTACTGTTACAAGGCAGGACTGACATGACGGGCTGAGGGGAAGCTAGGAAAAGAGGGGATAGATAATGAATGCTGCACTGTAATAGAAAAAGTAAAAAAAGAAAAAGTGAAAGAAGTATTTAAAAAGAATATGTCCTGTCTCCATATTTTGCAATTTGTATGCAGAACAGATTATCTGGGGGGAGGCTGGGCTCTATGAGGAGAAATGTGGCGTCAGGATTGGTGGAAGATCTATCAAGTCTGCGTTATGCAGATGACACAACCCTGCTTGCTGAAACTGAGGAGGACCTGAAGTGCTTGCTGCAGAGGGTCAAGGACCTTTATTATGGATTGAGGCTCAATATCAAGAAGACAAAGATTCTCACCACTGTACCAATTGGCAGCATCAGGATGGATGGTGAAGAGATTGAGATTGTTCACAGC
>NW_006399900.1:5217887-5220787 GCF_000299155.1 Elephantulus edwardii | reverse complement strand
GAGGGGAAGACCCTCTATGAGATGGATTGATTCGGTGACTGGGGTAATCGGGATGGGTGTGTCAGAGGCAGTGTGGTTGGCGCAGGATAGAGCAGGGTTTAGGGCTGTTGTGCATAGGGTCGCTATGAGTCGCAAACGACTCGACGGCACATAACAACCAGGCTCATAGAGGCTTATGAACAACAAACCTGGACCTTGCTCTATAACTCAACAAAACATTCTTTGCTGAGTTTCATCAAGTTTCCTGATTGACTCTCCCTGAGTCTGCACTTTTGCTTTCTGGGATTGTATTTCAAATAAACTATATTCATTGAAGATTTGGTTCAGGCTTGTTCTATCAGAACCTAATTTTAAAAGGCTACTACTACTAATCATTGCCATCATGTTTGAACCCACTCATAAGTATCATCCACTCTCAATACTGTAAAGAGCTTGAGAAGAGAATGCTCCTCTTTCTCCCTTAGAGCCCTTGGTGGATTTAAACCAGCAGGGAGGCATGGCCGTTGGACCACCAGGACAACTCCCCAGGGACTATGCCCCAGAGCTTTCTATGAGAAAGGCAATCGTGCAAAATTTGGGATCTGCTTTTAAATACAAAACTGCTGTTATTAACCCAAAGAAAGTATGAAATAACCATTAAAATAATTCAATTATCTACATTCACAATCATTTTTCCACCACCCAGGATGCACCTTGACCCTGTACTTCATTTCTTTGTTAATTTTAAAACAATCTGATCTCCATTGAACTCGTCAAATGGAGGAGTGGACAAGATAACTAGAAAGACCAACACATTCTATTTCTGAACTAAGGAACCTTGAAGAATGAGAAGGAGGAGAAGCAGGGGCCTGGAGAGAAGGATGGAAGGGAAAGAAGAAGGACATAGAGAGAACAGTAATTCTAAAGCATGAGGCTCTAGTCTGGGTTACTTTAAAGGAGAATTTCAGTAAATCTGGACACAAACTGTCCTCACAGGTAACTACTAATACAGATAAGAAATAGTCCTTTGACCTTCAGGAAAAAAATGAATGCCTATAAAATTGTCATCAGGAGGTGATTGTCTGCTCACTGCTTTACAGAGAACCACTTTCTTAGGAAGATTGAAGTTTCCCTTTGTCAATCCTCTTGCTTCCTCTAATTCTGGCACTTTCCTCGTTCTTTTCTCTATGATCGTGTTTGTAAGATGAAATGCCTTAATGAAAAGGCAAGATTGGTTAGAAAAAGAGTCCTGTGAGTAGCTATTTACAAAAGTACCCATTTCTGGGATTCTCATGGAACCTCCTTTCTGTTTGTGTTTCCTTTAACAATAATGGAGGAGTGAGATGTGTATAAAAAGAATTATTGATATAAGTTCAGGGAAGGGGGCAATGAAGGCCTTTGTTGCTCTCAGGAAGCTAAATAAAACAAAAACAGAATACACAAATTTATCTCTGATTATATTTTGGATTCTCTAAACTACAGGTTGTTGTTGTTGTATACCATAGAGTCGGAACCGACTCGTAGGCGACCCCCCACCCTTTCCCGGCCCATTTACAGAGGCAGGTAATTGAGCCCTAATCAGCCTGCTGGTTAAGAGTTGCATAGTCAATCCAAAGCACACGCAGTTTGAATCCACTATCTGTTCTGATGGAGAAAGATGGGCAATCTCCTCTCATGTGATTTACAGCCTTGGAAAATCCACCAGACATGCTCAACTTGTAGTAGGTTCTGTGACAATGAATTAGCGGTCTACATGTGTAGATATCTAATCCAGCCTGAATTAAACAACCACAACAAAAGAAAAATAGAGATAAGGAATACATTTATATACTCTATTTAACAGGTAAAAAGAAACTTGGTATCATATTTGAATTTCTTATTAATTGTTTAAAAAAATATTTTGGTCAGTCACTGAATCAATCCACCTCATAGAGGGTCTTCCCCACCTGCGCTGTCCCTCAGCCCTCCCGGGAATGATGTCTTTCTCCAGGGACCTGTCCCTCTTTGCGGCATGTCCAGGGTATGTCGGACGAAGCCTCAGGATCCTTGCCTCCAAGGAGCGGCCAGGTTTAACCCTCTCCAGAACGAATCTGTTTGTTTTCTTGGCAGTCCAGGGTACACTCAATACTCTTCTCCAGCACCACAGCTCAGAGGCATCAATTCTCCTCTGTCTTCCCTAATCATTGTCCAACTCTCTGACGCATAACAAGTGACTGCAGAGACCATGGCCTGTATCAGACGCACCTTAGTCTCCAGAAAGACACCATTGCAAAATAATTATTTAATAAAATAAAAAAAATTTGGTGTTTTTGACAATATATATAACTTAGCAAACATCAATACAGCAATTTCTGTATGTAAATTTCAGTGGCATTAATTATATTCATAAAATTTTTCAAATGTCCTCACTCTCTTCTTCTGAATTCTTGTTGTTGTTTGTTGTTAAATGCTGTTGAGTCGTTTGCGACTCATAGTGACCCTATGTACAACAGCCCTAAACCCTGCTCTACCCTGTGCCAATAGCATTGCCTCTGACACACCCATCCCAATTACCCCAGTCACTGAATCAATCCACCTCATAGAGGGTTTTCCCCTCCTGCGCTGTCCTTCTACCCTACCAAGCATGATGTTCCTCTCCAAGGACCTGTCTCTCCTTACAACATGTCCAAAGTATGTCTGACGAAACCCCAGAATCCTTGTCTCCAAAGAGTAACCTGATTTAACCCTCTCTAGGATGAACCTGTTTGTTTTCTTGGCAGTCCAGGGTACATTCAATACTCTTCTCCAGCACCACAGCTCAAAGGCATCAATTCTCCTTCTAGCCTCCTTGGTCATTGTCCAACTCTCTGATGCATAACAAGCGATTGCAAAGACCATGGCCTGCATCAGGCGCACCTCAGTCTCCAGAGAGACACCGTTGC
>NW_006399900.1:5209889-5217787 GCF_000299155.1 Elephantulus edwardii | reverse complement strand
GAGAGGGTTAAATCAGGTTACTCTTTGGAGACAAGGATTCTGGGGCTTCGTCAGACATACTTTGGACATGTTGCCAGGAGGGACGGGTCCTAGGGGAGGGACATCATGCTTGGGAGGGTGGAGGGACAGCGCAGGAATAGAGGTGGATTGATTCAATGACTGGGGAAATCGGGATGGGTGTATCAGAGACAGTGCGATTGGCACAGGACAGGGCAGAGTTTAGGGCTGTTGTACATAGGGTCGCTATGAGTTGCAAGTGGCTCGACGGCACATAACAACAACAACAGGCATTATATGAAAGACAGTAGTCCAGAATAAGCAGTGCATTGCAAAGTGTACTGGGAAAGAGAGATGTAGAGGGGGAGGAAATGACACAACAATGATTGAAATTTGAAATAAATAAGTGAATACATACGTACATACATAAAAGCAATACCTCCCTACTGTCTGTACAGCTTTATTCTGCTGAACCTTACCAAAGCCTAATAGAACCAGGAAGAATAGTTACCTCAACTAATGGCTCAGATTGTTTACACGTACAATAAAATTTTCAAATATAAAAATTTTCTCAGCAAGATAAACACACCAACTGTAATAGTGGGTCAAGTGTGTCAGAGATGGTGAAGATGGCATGGGACAGAGGGCACCTCAGAGCTATTGTTCTTAAGGTAAGTATGAGTCATAATTGAGTTGAGGGCACATAACAACAACAACAACAATAACCAATGGTTTGGAAAGTCTACTCTGGAAAGTTTATCGTTCTAAATATTTGCCATCAGTTTATCTCAACGAAGTTTGGCTCTTAAACTTAAAAACATCTCACAGGCAGCAAGGGTAAAGGTCACAAATCAGCATTTCTTGTTAAAATACCTCCATTTAAATGCAAATTTTGGCCTTTATTCGAAAGTATGAAAGCCTATTCATAGAAATGCAAAACCAAGAGGACTTTGTTTTAATATCTCCAGAGTAGTAATTATTTATGAAAGTGTTACTTGGCTTAATTTGTGTTGTGATGTTGTTGTTGAATGCCCTCCAGTCAATTTTAACTCATAGGGACCCCATGTTATGTACAATTGTTCCATTGGGATTTCTGTGTTGCAAATTTATGGAAGACCTTTCTCTTGCAGAGGTGCTGTTCTTGGGTGAGTAGATTAGAACTGCTCGTTTCATTTCGCACACCACTCAGTACTTACACATGTCCCCATTCAGACTCTTTTTGGGCAGAATAAAATTATAATTTGGTGGATTTCATTTGATATAAGCCTTTTTACCTCATATATTTAATTTCTAAAAATTTTCAATATGCATAACTTGCATTCTACTTATATTAACCCTGAAGGAAAGAATAGAATAACCCTGGAGAGTTTTGCAATAGACAGAAAGCAATGGGAAATGACTTTTTGAATACTCTGTAAAAGGTTGCAAAAAGTATTTCTTCAATAATATTTTAAAAGGGAAACTTGTCCTTTTAGTCTAGAAACATAGTTGAGAAAGACTTTCTTATAGAGTTGAAGTGCTTTGTTGAAGTTTACGCCTCCACCGTGCAGTCTGCAGCTGACACCCTGGAACATAATGGATAAGGACTTCTGATCTTGTTTCAAAGATGAGTGGAAGAACATTGACTCAAAAGTTAGCTCTGACTCACAAAGTGTTCCTGCTTCCCATTTTGCTTTTTTTCTTTACATAATGTACTGAATTAACTTTTGCCCACCAAATTATTCTAAACATAAGGCAGTCTGACCAACAGGCAGCATTCAGCTAATGCAAACAATCCTCTGCTGATCTTTGCTAATGACCTTTGACTTTGCTAATTATACCTGTTAGTCTTCAGGTGCCAAGGTGCAGTGGAGAATGGGTAAACTTCTGTCGAACAACCATGAGGAGAAGGTCACAGCTCATATCCCCCAATTACTAAGCACCTAACAGGACAGATGCTGCCTTGGAGGCTAACTGCATGTGTCTCCTACTTTTCATAGTCTATTCAACTTTTACAACATTAAAGCATTCGAACAAGCAATCAAGATTCATGCGGCGAGCTCTGGTGGCCTAGTGGCAAGAAGGTGTACTGCAATCCCAGGGTGTATGGTTCAAATCCACCAAATGCTCTGCTGGAGAAGGAGGAACAATCTCCTCCTGTACCAGTCAGATCTGATTTGACGGTACTCACAACACACACACACAATAATAAACTAAAATAGCTGTTTCCCTTTTTTAAAAAAAGATTCATGCATCAATAATAATTGGTATCTCAAATGCAAAAGTAGAAACAATATAAAAAACTGGTAATTGGAAAATATAGACTTGTTGATAGAAATGAAATTAGCTATCAAATGATTGAATTTCGTACCATCAGTTATTTATTCATTGCAAATTAATACCTTATTGGAAAACAAAATTGGCAACTCTATACATGGATCTCACCTGATGAGCTACAGAGAGATTAAATTGACTGCATTTATAGAAAGAATTAGTTGGGAAGTTCAACATCAGCTGTCAAAACAAGTCATTAATTTAAAAAAAAAAGCTAGGGACCAACTGTGGAATAGGTCATCTATTACTCATATATAAGGTCTAATAGAAGTTGGAGAAAATGAAAGCAAGGCCCCAAGAGCCAAAAGAAGGCCTTGAATCTGTCCATCTAAATTTAAAAACCATCCTGAAGTAGATGTGATTGATTGAACCCTTATGACTGAAGAACAGACGTGTTGTGGGATGACATCCAGGGTACCATCCATGAAAAAAGCAAAAGAACATTACAAAGTCAAGGAAGAAAGAAAAGACCAAAATAGATGTCGGAAGACACTCTGAAAATGGCATTAGAACATCAAGAAGGCAAAACAAAGGCAAAAAAGTTAAAGTGAAATAAAAGACCTGAAGATTTCAAAGCAAATTATTATAACAAAACCTGAGAGAGCTTTAGTTAGAAAATCAAAAGGGAAGAACTTACTCAGCATTTCTCAAGCTGAAAGAAAGAAAGAACAAATTGAAGTGTAATAGTGAAGGATTCTATGGGCAAAACAAAGAAGATGGAAGAAATATACAGAGCCAAAAAAATTAGTTGACACTGAACCTATTCAGGAAGCAGCATATGATCGAGAACCAGTAGTAATTAAGGAAGAAGTTCAAGCTGCACTAAAGGCATTGGAAAAAAATAAGGCCCATGAATTTACCAACTGACATGTTTCAACAAACATGCCACTCTGAATGTACTTTCTAATCTATATACCAAGAAATTTAACAGTTGTTGTTAAGTGCTATCAAGTCCAGTATCAACCTGAGCCCTATCATACACCATCATCATAAAGTCCGGTATACTTGAGTCCATTGCTGCAGCCACAACATCAATCCAACTCCCTGGGGTTCTTCCTCTCTTTTGTCAAACTTCCACCTTTTCAAGCATGACATCCCTTTCCAAGAGATGGCCTCTCTAAGCAACGTGCTCAAAATATGTGAACCAAAGTCTTGTGCATCCTTGCCTCTCAGGAAAACTGTAGCTGCACTTTTACAAAGACATATCTGCTCATTTTATTGGCAATACATGGGATATTCACTGCTCTTCTTCTGCACCACAACTCAAAGTCATCAATTCTTCTTCCGTCATATTTAGTCATTGTCCAGCTCTCAGATGCATAGCAAGTGATTGGAAAGGCCATGGCCAGAATCAAATGTACCTTGGTCTTCAAATTGGCATCATTGTTTTTTCACTATTTTGTAGAGGTTTCTGACAATTAATTTGTCCAAACAATGAGTCACTCAGTTCCCTAACTACTGGTACCAAGGGTGTTGATTGAGATCCATATTTGTTTCCATTTCCTCCAAAAAAAAGAGATCCAAGAGAATGTAGAAATTATCAGACAATATCATTTATATCACATATAAGTGAAATCTTGCTGAAGATTACTAAAAAAAATCTATAATAAAAACAACTATGAGATATCATCTCATCCCAGTTAGAATAGCAAAATTATCAGAACAGCAAGCAACAAATGCTGGTGAGGTTGTGGAGAAACTGGAACCCTTATTCACTGTTGATGGAAGAAATGGTGCAACCACTGTGGAAAATGGTGTGGCGCTTTCTCAAAAAGTTGCAAATACAGATAGTATTTGACCCAGCAATTCCACTACTGGGAATATACCCTAAATAGACTATAACCGCCATCCAAGCAGATATATGCACACCCATGTTTATCATGGCTTTGTTCACAATAGCAAGGAGTTGGAAACAACATCAACAAACTAATGGATAGAGAAGCTGTGGTATATTCACACAATGGAATACTATGCTGCATTGAAAAACAAGGAACTCATGCGTGACCTGGAGGACATTATGCTGAGTGAAATACCTCAGTCAAAAAAGGACAAATACTGCATGGTGCCACTGTTGTAGAATGGGACTGACATCAGAGTTGGGGTAAGACTGAGCAAAACTGGAAAAATTATATATACTGCACTGAAACAGATGAGGGCGAGAACAATTTAAAAACAATATATGATAGGGTATTATGGTTATCACAAGAATCCAGAATTAAGGTTGCATAGTGGAGTGTACTCAAGGTGGTGGGGGAGGGTGTAGGGGGATTGTATACCAATGAAAGACGTTTTCTTTTACTTTTCAAAGAAAGGAGTGAACTTGGGTGGAGGAGTGCGCAGGTAGAAAAGTGCAACAATGAATGAATGGAAATTCAAAATCTCTGTAAATGTTCTTTAAAATTAATAAAATAACATTTTTTTAATGCTAGAATAATACACTGATAGAAAACTCCCAAGATTTCAGTCTGAATCCAGAAGAAAGTGTGGGACCAGGGGTATCATTGTGGATATCATATAGATCTTGCCTGAAAGCAGAGAATACCAGAAAGATGTTTGTATTTCATTGACTATCCAAAGATATTTAACTGTGGATAATATGAAATTATGGCTAACATTAAGAAGAGGAATATAAGAACACTTAATTGTGCTCATGTGAAACCTAGATCTAGACCAAGAAGTAGTTGTTCAAAGAGAAATGCTGCATGGTTTAAATTCAGGAAACTTATGCACAAGGGTGATACCCTTTCTCCATAACTATTCAGTCTGACTGTTGACCAAATTGTTCAAGAAGCTGGACTATATGTAGAAGAATGTAGTATTAGGATTGGAGAAAGATTTGTCAACTACTTATGTTATGCTAATCATACAAACTTGCTTGCTGAAAGTGCAGAGAACTTGAAATACTATCTGTACTTGGTGCAGAAGATTAAAGACTCCAACCTTCAATACTGCTTACATCTCAACATCTAGGAAACAAAAATTTTCACCACCAGGCCAATAGGTAAAATCATGATGGATAGAGAAAAGACTGAAGTTGTCAACAATTTAATTTTACTTCGCTTTTCTACCAATACACATTATACCGGTAGTCTAGAAATCAAAATAGGAGCTGTGCTGGGAAAATCTGCCATCAAGGAATTATTTCAAGAGCTAAAGGGCAATAGTTTCAGTTTAAAGAGTTGGCATGTCTAATCTAAGCCATGATCATTTCAATTACTTCCTATGTATCTAAAAGTTGGACAATATGTTAAGGATGATAAGAGAATTGATGCATTTGAATTGTGATGTTGGGAAGAGTGTTGCATATCCTTGGGCTTCCAAAAGACCAAACACAATCTGTCTAGGAGGAAGAACAACCAAGGTCCTTCTTTTTTTTTAATTTCTTTTATTATTGTATGTGTGTGTGTGTGTACCGTCAAATAAGATCTGACTGGTACAGGAGGAGATTGTTCCTCCTTCTCCAGCAGAACATCTGGTGGATTTGAACCACACACCTTCTTGTCACTAGGCCACCAGAACTCACCTCCAAGGTCCTTCTTTTCTGCCAAGATGATGGGAGTCTGTCTCCCATACCATGGGCATGTTTTCAGGAGAAGCTGTTTGTTTGTTTGTTTAAAGGACATCATGCTGGGAAATGTACAAGGTGGAGGGAGCAGAAAGGAAGATCTTCTACAAGATGGATTGACACAGCATAACCTTGGGTTGGAGCACATCAGAAATGGTGAGGCTGGTACAGGATAAGGCAAGATTCAGACCTGGTCTTCATAGGGTGCTAGTCAACTTGACGGCACCTATCAGCACCATCCTTATCTAAAATATCAGGCCTTCCCTTTCTAAAAGTGCTAAGTAAACAATGCAGTCTTCCTACATCCTTAAACCAACCTAAACATACTCCCCCAAACCTTCTTTTCCCCACAACAGATTTGGGAATATGACTACTGTATACTGGTATAGAATAAATCTTATTTAATAAATCTGTTTTCTTTCAAACTCATCTTCAAAATTGGTTTTCAGGCTGTAGGCTACAGAACAATGCTTTGTAGTAACACTTTGGTGTCCACAGGAGTAGCGCTTCGAACGCAAAGGCTGTGCTGGTGATTCTACCAGTTGTCTTGAAGTGGAGAGAGAAGAAAAAAAAAAGTACCAAAAAACCCAATGATCTCCTTCCACAAAATTTAGAGCCTTAGAAACCTCACAGAATTGGTTCAGACTCGGTGGTAATGAGGGTTGACAATTCTTTGTAAAAGCAAAAAAAAAGCCCATCTTTCTCCCAAGGTGCGATCAATGGATGAGTTCAAACCAGAGACCTTTCAGTTAACAGCAAGCTCTTCACTCCACTAGTGTGGCTCTTTCACTGAATATTCCTAGTGTAGTTCAATCCAACCTTAAGAAAATAGAGTATCATCAGTTTTCAGATTGAATACTACCACTTTTTTATCCAGTTAGACTATTTTTTAGACAGCTTATGTACTTTATATAGCTATGAATTTATTAGTGACAACTTGAGTTAGGTAGTCTTTACTACTATTGAGGCTAATTCAAATTCACTTCTATGAAAATAAAAATAAAAACCAGATAGTATTTTCTACATGCATTTCAAACTATAATGATGGAAAACACAGTACAATATTACTTACTAATGAGGGGAGAGTTTTGCTCTAATGCCTAACTTAAAGTAAAATGAAAATAAATTGAAAAAAATTATTAAAGTTTTAAACAGAAAATACATACTCAAGCCACTATTTAGAAAACATTAAAAGTTTCAAAGTATGGAATTATATTAGAATTTTAAGGGTTATTACCCAATTTAAATTTCCTATGCTGTGATCTCTGATAGTTCAAAATCATAAAATAGAGATTTTTATGTATCAGGCTATTTCCTTTTCAGTGTCCTGAAGGCCACATGATAGACATACTTTGTTGCCTTCCTCCAACCTCTTGTGATTTCTGACATTCCCTCAGAAACTATTTAAATAGGCATCTTACACCAAGTCATCACCAGCACCATGGTCCTCTCAGCTTTTCCTCCTTAACACTTTCTTTCAAGGGAAAAGAGCACGCTTACCCTGCGCCATCATATACTCTCACAAATAAGGGGCAAAAGTTTCTCATAAACACGTGAGCTTCCAACTCTTTTGAGCTGCGATATATGTAATTACCTAGATAATAATTAAATATTGAATAATTAAACATAGATGACATTTAAAAAATTTTAATCATACCAGTCACCTTTTCAAATGCTTAGTCATCATATAAGTGTGCTGTATTAGGCAACATACAAGCAGAACATTTTCATCATCAGAACGATCTTAGCGACAGCAGAATGTAAAGGTTGTATGTTCCATGGGTTCTTCAGAGAGCCTCTAGTAGGATTAATTCTCAATTGCGCAAAATGGTAACTGTTGTTTTTGTTATTAAGTCAACTAAGGCCACCCACTTCTGAAATAGCAGGCCTCGGAAAACGCTATGCACAACAGAACACATGCAGAATAACAGAAAGGGCAACCTAGGTAGAACTATCAAGTATGGAAATACAAAGGAGGAGGAACAGTTATAAGCAGACCCTAGTGATTGGAACATGGAATGTG
>NW_006399900.1:5186639-5204304 GCF_000299155.1 Elephantulus edwardii | reverse complement strand
TCAGTCCATACTGAAGGCTGCAGTCCTTGACCCTCTGCAGTAAGCGCATGAGGTCCTCCTCAGTTTCAGCAAGCAGGGTTGTGTCATCTGCATAATGTGAATTCTTACACAAAAAAAGACTTATGTAAAAAAGTTTTCTATTTAGTATAGGATGAGAATGGATATATAATGAGCATTGCACTGGAACAGATGAAGGAAAAAATTGTTTAAAAGGAATATATGATTAGGTATTACATATATGAAAACAGCTCAGAATAAGAGGGACATTGCAAAGATGACTGGGGGAAGGGAGGTAATTGTGTAACAATGAATGAATATTTTTTTTAAAGTGAACTGAGGGAAGGACGAGGGAGTGAGAGGAGGTAAAAATGTGCAATGATGAATGAATGAAAATCTAACTTTTCTGCAAAGTTTTGTGACACACTTAAAATAAAAATATTTATTTTTAAAAAGTTTCCTATTTAATCTTTTGAGTTACTATAATCACTTTGATTCTAAATAGATTTTTAAAAAAACCAAGTCCAAGGCAGACATTGGTTGCTAATTGATCTATTGTTTAAAGAACTTTAGGGGATATATTTAATTTATATTTAATAATTAAGGTTTAAAGACTATTTTAGAACAATAGTTGTAGGAGTTTATTCAGCCCTAAATAGCCCCAAATAGTCTAAATTCTATGATATTTCAAAACTTTGTTCTATGTTTTCTCCCTTTTGATCATCACTTTACATCTAAATAGAGAAGAGTGTTTATCTTCTTTTGGTGCATTGGATGGTTTAGAATTTCTGACTCCTTGGCTACCAAATCAACACTGAACCTACTAATTAGTACACATTATGTTGCATCCTCAATTGCCCCTCTCAAATATCAGATTTCTTTAGGGAGACCCTTCCTGACTTCTCATATCACATCAGGTTCAATTCTCTGTAGCATTTTCTTTACAACATAAATGTAATTATGACACCATTTGTGCATGTGTTCATTTCACACTGGCCTAGTGGATAGAAAGTGATGCTGCCAAGCCAAAGTTGGGTGATTTTAATCTGTGGCCCTCAGACCTGGTTTTAATTGTTTTTGGTCAAACATTCTTCTAAATGGTATAGCACTGGCCTGTCCATTTGCTGTACAGAGGTGACTCATGGTTGCTCTGATGCTAAACACTGTGACACTGATGTGTCAAATGCAATAATGGTTATCCATGGTGAACAGTGTTTGATGGAGCTCCCCAATGAAAACAAGCTTGGAAGCAGGAGTGGCATCCACTTCTGATAGAACTTGACTCTAAAAACTCTATGAATGTGGTGAAATGATGAAAGTTATACAAGTGTTCAGGTCTTTCATTCATAGGGTCACTATGAGTCATCTATGACTCAACGACACTTAACAACAATAACAACACTGCCTAGCAAATGACTGGTGGACATAACCATGTCCATCTCTCCTGTATATTTTGTATATTGGGCCTAGAAGTGATTAAGCTTGGTGAGCACTCTCGTCGTTTGAATTAGTTAATTAAAAAAAAATGTGACCATGTTATCTCAGTTAATTTTAAAGGAAAATGAGCATCGGGCAACTTCATGTCTATATATATATTTGTACACACACACACACACACACACACACACACACATACACACACACACACGTTGTTGTTATTGTTGTGGACCATCAAGTCATAATCAACCCATATTTGACCGTCCAGTAGGTTTTCAGAGACAGTTAATCGCAGGGGAGGAGACTGTCCATCCTTCTCCTGTGGAGCCCCTGGTGAATTTGAATTGTGAGCCTTTGGGATTTCAGTGCAACTTTTGCCACTAGGCCACCAGAGCTCCCTACACACACACACACACACACACACACACACACACACACACACACGAGAGAGAGAGAGAGAGAGAGAGAGAGAGAGATTTTTTATAATTGCAACATATGAGATATCTTTACAATATACTACTATACCAAGTCACAAAAAAAGAACAATGTTGATTTAGCAACATGGGAAATATTCAAAATGCTTTATTAAGAGAAAACATCAAGTTGAAAAGTATACACATAAAATTTCTGGACAAAAAAAATGCAAACCTTTATATAAGAGAAAGGTGGAAGGTTAGAAAAAAGGAGAAAGACCCTCAACAAGCTGGACTGAACTCTGACTGTAATAACAGGTTCAGGAGTGTCAGAGGTCATAAAGAGAGTGCTGGATAGGCAAGGTTCAGACCGGCTGCTGCTCATAGATTCGTTAGGCGTGGTGGTCAGCTTGATAGCACCTAGCAGGAATCTACATAGAGGAGCTCTGATGGCTCCATCCATAATGAGCTGCACTGCTAATCAAAAAGCTGTGTGGAGAGGATGTTCAGGCAGACCAGTGACTCTGAGGAAGAAAGATGGAGAGTCGCCCCCCACACCAATTGACAATCAAAGTTAGAGCCAAGTAAGCAGCAGTGAGTGGGATACATATTAAAAAAAATGTGTGAAGAAATTCTGACTTGCCATTAAACGGGGAAACTCTACATAATATTTATGTTCTTAATTGTACTTTCCAATTTTTTCTAAGTTTTAGCAATGGATATATGTTGCTTTAAGAATAAAAATTAAAATTACTCAGAGTGAAGACCATAAAGGTGAACTACGACAATAGCAGGGACAGGATGCAGGCAATGCTTCTTGTGGAGAATTCTTTTCCACTTCATATGACTTTGTAAACTCTTCATAATAAGAAACATGTAAAAGAGTAAAATCATTACATGTTTTGTACTAATAACAAATCTAGAGGAGCTGTGGTGGCCTAGAGCTAAGAAGCTGTGGTGCAATTCCAAAGGTGTGCTTTTCAAACTCCCCAGATAGTCAATGGGAGAAGAATTAGCAATTCCCTCCTGCACGATTTACTGCCTCTGAAAAACATACTGAAGGATAAGCTTGGGTCAGTTCTGACTCAGCTGCAAACAACAGCAACAACATTAACAAATATTAGGAAGCTTTAGTACTCTAGGGGCAAGGAGTTGCACTGCCATCCCAAAGGTACCAAAGGTTCAAATCCACCAGTGACTATGCAAGAGAAAGATGGGCAGGTCTCCTCTCCTGCAATTCATTGCCTCGAAAACCCTCCTGAATGGTCAGCAATTGGTTGGTTCCAGTGAGATGGTACATAATATAACATGTTGTTGTTGTTATGTGCTTTCGAGTCACTTATGACACATAACTACCCTATGTACAACAGCCCCAAACCCTGCTCTATTCTGTGCCAATCGCACTGCCTCCAACATACCCACCCCAGCCATTGAATCAATCCACCTCATAAAGGGTCTTCCCCTCTTGTGCCGTCACTCCACCCTCTCAAGCATTATGTCTCTCTCCAAGGATGGGTCCATCCTTCAACATGTCCAAAGTATGTCAGATGAAGCCCCAGAATCCTTGCCTCCAAGGAGCAGCCAGGTTTAACCCTCTCCAGGATGAATCTGTTTGTTCTCTTGGCAGTCCATGGTACATTTAATACTCTTCTCCAGCACCACAGCTCAAAGGCATCAATTCTCTTTCTATCCTCCCTAGTCATTGTCCAACTCTCTGATGCATAACAAGTGATTGCAAAGACCATAGCCTGTATCAAACACACCTTAGTCTCCATAGTTACACCATTGCTCTTCAGTACTTTGGAGAGGTCCCTAAAAGCAGACTTTCCCATTGCAATACGTCTTTAAATTTCCTGGCTGCTGGTGCCAAGAGTGTTGACCATGGAGCCAAGCTGATTAAAGTTAACAATCTCAATTTCTTCACCATCCATCCTGACACTGCCAGTTGGTCCAGTGGTGAGAATCTTTGTTTTCTTGATGTTGAGTTTCTACAGCAAGAGCTTCAGGTCCTTCTCAGTTTCAGCAGCCAAAGTTGTGTCATCTGCATAATGCAGGCTGTTGCATCTTCTTCCAATCCTGATGCCACATATCTCCTCTTAGAGCCCAGTCTCCTGGATGATCTGTTCTGCATACAGGTTGAAAAGGTATGGAGATAGGACACATCCCTGGCGTACACCCTTCCCAATTTTGAACCATGCAGTGTTTCCTTGTTCTGTTCTGACGACTGCCTCTTGGTCCTAGTATAGGTTTTGCATAATATTAACAAATATTTTCAAAACTTACAATGTTAATAAATATTAAATGTTTATTAAATTATATTCTATAAAAAATAAGTACCTAATGCTTTCAAACAAGTCTGCATCATCTGCATAACACAGGTTGTTAATGAGTCTTCCTCTATTCCTGATTCCACATTTCTCTTCAGTGATTCCAGCTTCATGAATTAGTTGTTCAGAATACAGGTTAAATAGGTATAGAGAAAAGATACATTCTCAGTCCACACCCTTCCTACTTTAAAAGCATGCAGTGTTATCTTGCTCTGTACAGAAAACAGCTTCATAGTCTAGGTATAGATTTTGTATGAGCATAATTAAGAGTTCTGGAATTCTTATTCTTCTCAAGGTTAACCATAGTTTGTTATTATCACACATATGAAATGCCTTTACATAGTAGCTAAAATACAGACAGAAAGGATTGAAGTTATCAATGGTTTCATCTTGCTTGGATCAATATCCAACACCGTTGGTGCCAGCATTCAAGGTGTCAGGTGCTGTATGACATTGGCAAATCTTCTATCAAGTTTCTCTTAAAAATGCTGATGAGCAATGATGACAACCTGAAGACTAAGATGTGTCTGATTCAGGTTATAGTCTATTCCATAATCTACTATGCATCTAAGAGCTGGACAATTAATAAAGATGATAGAAGAAGTGACGTCTTCGAGTTGTGGTGTTGGAAAAGAGTAATAAATAGCTCATGGACTTCCAAAAGAACAAAGAGATATGTCTTAGAAAGGGTGCAGCCAGAGTACTCCTTTGAGAAGGTTGTTTCTTGGAAGGAAACATTATGTTTGGAAATATGGGGGTCAGTGAAGGAGAGGAAGACACCACAAGAAATAGATAGGCATAGTGATTGCAGCAATGAGTTCAAGTGCGTCAGAGATGATGAGGATGGCACAGGAGAGCACAGCTTTCAGGTCTCATGTGCAGAGATGGCTATGAGTATTGTACTGGAATCTATGACATCTAACAACAACCACAACAACAGCAATGCTTTAAATAATGAATACTAACAGTTTTGGGTCTTAACTAAAAGCAGTGAATACCAGAAAGATATTTCATTGTGCTTTATTGGTTATGCAAAGTCATTTGAATACATAGGTCATAATTGATTATGTATAAGATTAAGAAATATAGAAGGACAAGAACAGTTAATAGTGCTCATGTAGAACCTATACACAGACTAAGAGGTAGTCATTCAAGCAGCATAAGGAAATATTGTTTTATTAAAATAAAATTATATATCAGTGATATTGTTGCTGCAGATTGCCGTTGACTTGAGCATAACTCATAGTGACCATATGAACAAAATGCTTGAAGCCTTTCTAAAACTATTGTCATTTGTCAAAGTTCCTAGAGTTTCCAGAGGCATGTCGTTTAGGAAGTGGATGCCACTCCTGCTTCCAAATCTGTCTTTAACTGGGAGCTCCATCAAACACTATTCACCATGGGTAACAGTTATAGCATTTGACACTTCAATGGCACAAGCTTCAGCATCACAACCCCAGGTTATCTCAGTACAGCATATTAACAGAAGATGTTTGTATCCTTTCATAATATTTGTTCAGCTTATGTTGAGAAAATAATAGAGTTAAATACAAAAAATTACATATTGAAAGCAAAGAGGGCTTGAAAAACTTAATGACGAAAATCCAGGAGCACAACCTTTTGTATGAATTATGCTTTAGCCTAAATAAAACAAAAGGCACAAAAATTCCTCTCAACTGGACTAATAAGCAACATGCTGAGATGAATGAAGCGGTCAAGAATTTCCTTTTACTGTGATTCATAATCAATGCCTATGGAAACAGCAGTCAAGAAACCACAGAACTTAATGCTTTGGGGGAAATCTGCTGCGAGATGTCATTAAAGTGCTGAAAAGGAGAGCTATTACTTTTAAGAGTACAGTTTAATTGACCTCAGCCATATTTTCAGCAGATTCATATGCATCTGACAATTGGAAATTGAATAGGAATGCTAAAGAACAGTTGATGCATTTGAATTATGGTGTTGATAAACAATATTTGATATACCATGGATTATCAGAAGAATAAATAAATTTATCTTAGATGAAGTGCAGCCAAAAGGTCCCTTAGAAGCAGGGATGACAGGAGTTGATTCATCTCACATAGTTTAAAATATGTTATTAGGAGGAACCAGTGACTGGGAAGGACATAGTGTTTGGTAAAGTAGAGAGAATCAACCAGAAAGATGACCTTCAATGAGGTGGATTGACACGGTAGCTACCAATCATAGGCTCCAACATGACAATGATTTTAAGTTTGGTACAGGACTGAGCAGGGTTTCACTGTACTGTATGGAGGTTGACTTCGAGTAAGAAATTACTAAGTGGCACCCAACAACAATAGCTTTGGAGAAACAACAACAGAGAAAACGTTTGAGCAGGTTTTTTGTTTTGTTTTGTTTTGTTTTGTTTTTTTCTTTTGCAAGGAGAATATGCATGCAAACATATAAAACAAAATTTAAAATTCAGCTGCTTTATCTGTAAAATGCAATGTCTGCAGACTATTAAGTTACAAAACCTAGGCAAAAAGAAAAACAATATTTCCTGTAAAACTATGGTTAGTGCCGTGGACTTTGGTTCATGACTCTGGACAAGCAACCAGAGAAACCTGAGGTCTTAGAGAAAGGATAACATCTACAGTGAAATTAAATCAGACTCCATGCAATGAATTTGTGTAGCACCTATAACGTGTATTTTATTAGTGATATTTCTATTAATATTATTATATGTGAGGCCTGGATGGAGAAAAAGAATTGTCTCAAATTCTCAGTGTGTCACGCTATAACTTCCTATTTCAAACAGTTACTATGGAAAAAGTCTAAGAACTGTGTAGCTTATCTGTCTGACCCCAAAGAGTTCAGTAAGTACTCTAATTCCTGCTTAGATTACAGTTGAGGTAGTCTATGAGGACCCCTTGGCTTCCTCCAAAGTAGCTTCAGAACAGAAAATGTCACAACCATCCAAGGATGTGAGGAAGCTAATCGTGAATAAAATAAAACAGGATTGCAGCTCCTCCTGACATCGTAACAAAATCCTGATGGATACACAATCTGCACGCAGAATCGATTTTTGCTAAGTCCCAGCTCTAATACTATTTTACACTAATATGTCTAAATAAGCAGTGTTGACTTCTTAATGTACTCATTTTAACACTAGGAGCTTCCAGGACTCCATTAACATGACGCCACATTTAGGTTGTCTGTTGAATTTGTTAACCTCTAATGTATGAAATATGAATCCTTAAAATTGGTACCACTACCAGGAAAAACCTCTTTTAATGAGCCACATTGATGAGTACTAAAACTGGAGGTACAGTGAATTAATTAGTATGCCTGGCTTTATATGGAGGGTTGGATGGAAGACACACATTTCAAACACAACCTGAAATACCTAACTAGTTTTTTTTTAAGAAGTTGTTTAATATTGTTTGTTTCTCTCTCTCTCACTCATTCACATACACACACAGAGCACTGGAGAGGCACTCAGGTAAGGAGATTCAATAAAACAAAATGCAATTCAATAAATGTAGAAATTCTGTCCAAATCAAATAGACTATTAGAGTCAGGAATAATTTCAAAATAAACAGTAAACCCTGTAAGTAAGGAAAATAAAATGAAAGAGAAGCAGAGAATTACTGCAGTAATACAAAAAAGAATCTTAAAATAAATTGAAAATACAACCCAGAATAGATTATTTTACTCAAGGCAAAACAAATCTAAGAAGAACTCTTGTTAGGAATGCTACATAATGGACAGTGGTGATGCTGACACTTTCAGGATATAGAGAAATACATACATTTCTTCAAGAATATAGGAAATCTATTTCTTATTAAGTCAATGAAGTTTATTGTGGGTTGAGATGTATGTTTCGTTAAACTATTTGGTGTTTATGTCTGAGTGGCGGGTCTCTTATCACTCTGGGAATCGAGCTATTGCAAAGTGATATATTCAACGAACTTCTTTCTCTATCAGGTGCAGTGTTTATTGGTTTTAAAAGCAACCACTACTTTCATTGTCTCTAACAAAACCTAGCACATGATTCACTTTATTTTCACATCTGTATTGATAATGATAGGTCAACAGCTCTTTGGTACAATCCAAACTGACATTATAAAAGGATGCTTCCTTATTTAAGCTTAGCCTTTGCAGGTGAAAACAAGGCAAAGGCTCAATTAGTGATTCAGAGAAAAATGAGAGGGCAGTCTTTTGTGCATAGGCATCCCTGTTCAAAAACCTATAATCCATAATGAGCCCTGTTTAACACCCTGGATGCTCTTCTTTCAGACAAGTCCAAATACCAGGTCACTAATGAGCAAGAATTCAATTCAATTAGCAAGAATTCTCTAATTCAATGAGAAGGCTTGAGTGAAACTGGTTATTATGAATATTGACTCATAAAGAGATTTCAAACACTTGGGTAGTTCTGTTTGGTCTGATAGGTCTAATTAATTAATACAATGCTTTGATAGCTATCTAACGTCTCACATTTAAAAAAGAAATCCTGATCTGTCAAACCATGGTGCTAAGGGAAATATCTTGCTGTTTAAGAGTATGGAATTTCATGACTACGAGCACATGACCCATGCTTATTTTGACAAGGGTTTGCCAATAAAAGTGTTGATACCTGGAGCACACCAATTAGAAAGTATTGGGAATCTGCATGCTTGTTACTAGCCTTTATCCCTGTTACTAGCCTTTATCCAAACATGGAAAGATTTGTAGGAAAGATTGGAGCAGCTGTTGTTACTTGTCAGCTAAACTAAGGAGAAACACAGCGAGCAATGGAGAGAACACAAAGAAGCAGGACTCTTGTACCGCTGCCAGCACTTTCCTTATACAACTCCCTTTATAGCTCACTGTGGCACAGGGAGCTGGCTTTGGTTAATTAGAATGTCTAAGAGTCTCTTTCCATTGAACTGAACTCAAAAGCAACGGATCAGGTGGCAAGGCTTTTATGGTGCGAAGAGTGAAAACACACAGGGCAGATACTACAGCGGTTACAATGCACCGACCAGTGAAGAAGGCAGCCAAGGGTCAGCGAAAGTGGAAAGACTTTGGACGTTCTCAGCTCTGGGCTGAAGTGCTGGGCCTCACTGTGTACAAGAAATGTGACCTCCATCAGGTTCAGTAAAATATTTTTGAATGTCATTTTTCTTATAAGTAAAACAGGACTAATTATATCTTATTTGAAGATCAATTGGGGGATTTGAGACAGTGACTGGTGCATGGTAATGGTTCAATAAGGATGGCTATCATTTTCCTCTTACTGCAGTTACTCTGGTGCTACTGTAAACAGCTACACTTCCTGCTAAACATACAACCATGTAGAGTCACTCTCTCTTGGATTCTTACCGTCATCATTGACTGAGGAACGCTAACAAGTTCTGAAGCTTTGTCTGACATACCTTTGGGCATGTTGCAAGGAGGGACTGACCTGTCCTGGGACAGGGACCTCATGCTTGAGAGGGTGAAGAGACAGTGCAAGAGACAATGAGATAGATTGATTCAGTGACTGGGGTAGTGAGGGTAAGTGTGTCAGAGACACTAAGGTTGGCACAAGATAGAGCAGGGTTCAGAGTTGTTGTACATAGGGTCTCAACAAATTGTAAGCAACTCGATGGCATATAACAACAACTAGTCAATAGGATAAAAGCAGAAGCTTGATAAGGGTACATTGGGGCTTGTCCTATGAAATGTTTATGACTAAGTGATTCTTCTCAGAGGACCTATTAGAAACCAAATCTGACCATGCATACAAGTTATATGGGGCAAACTGAGACTTCCTAGGCAACAATTTGCACCAACATACTAATAATTTGTAGGAGACAATGATGGCAGTGGATTCAACAGTTCTATGGTTGAACCACCCTTCTGACCATATGTGATTACAGGTGACCAGAGACAAGCCATCCCCACTTATTCTTGCTCAAATTACAGAGCCTTGAGCTAATAAATCCTTTTTCTAAGGCCACTAAGTTTTAGAATTATTTTTGAAAATACGTTAACAAGAATCACCCTTTCATCATTTGTAGTTCTTTGTACCTCTCACAAACTCTGTATTATATTTAATAATTTATTATCTTCAATAATTGTTACTATCCAGCTATTACACAAAGCTTTCAAAATTTTGTACTTCCTCATAAATTCTGAATTACTACTGAAGGCTGGCTAAATAATGTAAGGCCAAATACATAACACTCTTTTTTGTAGGTATTCTGAAGAAACAAAGATACAAGTAATTAGTGTAGAGATAAAGTACTCTTTTGGAGTGTTTCACATATTGTTAGAAATTTGTTTGTATTTGGTCCTGCTATCTTACCCAATGTGTTCTACTTTTGTTTTAGACAATTTCTCAAGTAAGCTAACAAAACAGTAAGTTGCTAATTAGTTTTATTTCTATCACTTCTTTTTTCTTTTTTCCAACAAATAACCTGAATATTTGTGCTTTTCATTTGAACATGTCTCCCAGCATTACAATCTGAAAACAAGATATGCTACACAACCTGTACTCACCCTTTAGTAACAGAATTCTCTGGGGCGGTATTTTAATACTCTACTAAAATTCTATTGTTGCAAGTCTTGCTTCAAGATATTAACATATGAATTACTTCTGACCAAGAAAGGAGAAATGAGACATGAGGCTTATAATATTGGTGCTAGGTGCCTTTGAGTCAAAGTGACTCTCTGAACAACAGATCTGATCTTCCTCTCCTTCGCCATCCTTCCACCTTTCCAAGCATGATGTCCCTCTCCAAGGAACAGCCTCTGCTAGCAACATCATCAAAGTATGTGAGATGAAACTTTGCCATCTCTGCTTCCAAGGACCATTTGGCTTCACCTATTCCAAGACCTATCTGCCATTTAGACATATATGTTTACATGTTTGTTGGGTTTACAATGAAATTCCGTATAAAGAAGAAGACAATCATTCTGATTTCTCACCCACTTTTCTAGCTTTCTCCCTATTAGTCTGATAGGAAAACAAAAATTTTGAAAAATGATGTTTGAGTTTGAAATATTCTGAAGGAATTAAGATTTCATGTAACAACAGAGCTACCATAAAAATTGTCTCTTATTATTTTCCATGAAAGTAGGAATTTAACTTTTCTATTGTTTAAATCATCGTAATTTTTGGATGTCTGATAACTGCAGTTTAGATTAGTTGTGGGAGGATATCAAGAATATCATCCAGGAAGAATGCAAAAGGTCATTACAAAGACAGAGGAGGAAGAAAAGACCAAAATGAATGTCAGAAGAGACTCTAAGAGGCTCTAAAGTGCCAAGAAGCCAAAGCAGAGGGAAGAATTCAAGATATTAAAGAACTGAACAGAAGATTTCAAAAGGCAGCACTGGAGAACAAAGTAAAATATTACAATGAAATGTGCAAGGAGCTGGAGTCAGAAAAATCAAAAGAGCCGAACTCGCTCAACATTTCTTAAGCTCAAGGAACTGAAGAACAAATTCAAACCTCGAGTTACTATAATCAAGGATGCTTTAGGCAGAATATTAAATGATCCAGGAAGTATTAAAAGAAGACGGAAAGAGTATACAGAGTCATTGTAGGAATTGGCAGACACAGAAGAATTTAATGAAACAACATATGAGTAAGAGCCAATGATGAAGAAGAAAGAAGTTCAAGCTGCTTTGAAAGAATTGGCAAAAAATAGGCTCCAGAAATTGATGGTATACCACCTGACATATTTCAATTAACAGATGCTGCCCTAGATGTGCTCACCAAGTTGTGTCAAGTAATCTGGAGGACAAGCACTTGGCCAACTGACTGGAAAAGATCTATATTTGTTCCCATTCCAAAGAAAGATGACCCAACAGAGTGTGGAAATTATCGAACAATGTCACTGATATCACATTTAAGCAAGTTTCTGTTGAAGATTATCCAAAAACAACTGGAATAGCACATCAATAGAGAACTGCCAGAAGTGCTGGCTGGGTTTAGAAGGGGTCGTGGTACTAGGGATATTGTAGCTGATGTTAGATGGATCTTAGCTGAAAGCAGGGAATATCAGAAGAATGTCTATCTGTGTTTCGTTGATTATGCAAAGGTGTTTGACTGTGGATCACAACAAACTGTGGCTGACTCTGAGAATAACAAGAGTCCCAGAACACTTGATCTTGTAAAGCCTATACTTGGACCAGGAGGCAGTCATCAGAACAAAGCAAGGAAATACTGCATGGTTCAAAATTGGGAAGGGTGTACACTAGGGATGTGTCCTATCTCTGTACCTTTTCAATCTGTATGTGGAACAGATTATCCAGGAGGCTGGGCTCTATGAGGAGAAATGTGGCATCAGGATTGAAGAAACATTCATCAACAATCTGCACTATGCAGATGACACAACCCTGCTTGCTGAAACCGAGGAGGACCTGAAGCACTTGCTACAGAAGTTCAAGGACTGCAGCCTTCAATATAGATTGAGGCTCAATATCAAGAAAACAGTCTCACCACTGGGTTAATTGGCAACATCAGATGGATGGTAAAGAGATTGAGATTGTTCACAGCTTTAGTTTGCTTGGCTCTACAATCAACACTCTTAGCACCAGCAGCCAGAAAATTAAAAGATGTATTACGATGGGAAAGTCGGCTGTTAGGGACCTCTCCAAAGTATTGAAGGGCAATGATGACACTTTGGAGACTAAGGTGAGCCTGATACAGGCCATGGTCTTTGCAATCACTTGCTATGCATCAGAGAGCTGGGCAATGAGTAGGAATGACAGGAAGGGAAGTGATGCCTTTGAGCTGTGGTGTTGGAGAAGAGTATTGAACATACCATGGATTGCTAAGAAAAAGAACAGATTCGTCCTTGTTGTTGCTAAGTGCCATTGAGTTGTAGGCGACTCATAGCAACCCTATGAACAAAAGTCCTCAACACTTGTGTGACTTTCATCCTTTCTCCAGATTGATAGGGTTTCTGGAGACAGGCTGTTACGGAAGTAGATGCCACTTGTGCTTCCAAGCTTGTTTTCAATGGGGAGCTCCACCAAATGTCCACTATGGGTAACCATTAACGCATTTGACACATCAGTGTCACAGTGTTTGGCTTCAGGGCAAACACAAGTTACCTCTGTACGGCAAATGGACACACCAGGGCTATACAACCTAGAAGAATGTTTGAACAAAAACAAGGAAAAACAGGTCTGTGGGTCGCAGGCTCGAGGGCCCTTCATTATTTTACCATTCTGCCATGCCCAAATGCTGACAACCTCTGGGCCAGAGACCCCCACCTCATCTGGCAAGCCTGCTCTGCCGACACTGGCCTCTCTCCCAGAAGCCTGAGGCCCCTCCAGCTGACACTGAGACTCCCAAGACACATGTACTAGAGAGGGTTAAACCAGGCTGCTCCTTTGGAGGCAAGGATTCTGAAGCTTCTTCTGACATATTTTGGACATTTTGCAAGGAGGAACTGCTCCTTGGAGAAGGACGTCATGCTTGGGAGGGTGGAGGGACAGCGCAGGAGAGGAAGACCCTCTATAAGGTGGATTGATTCAGTGACTGGGGTAATCGTGTGTGTCAGAGACAGTGAGATTGGTACCAGATAGAGCAGGGTTTAGGGCTGTTGTACATAGGGTCACTATGAGTTTCAGGTAACTCGATGGCACATAACAACAACAATTTTTTATTATGTATTCTTTTTTTGTGTTTTTTTTTAATTATTATACTAGTGCATTTACAAAATTTGAATACAGCTTTTCAGAAAAGATTCTTCTAATTTCCCTCACCCCCTCATCAAATTGTACAACCCCATGATTAATACCCCACCCCCGCACATCCTCACCCCTCTGTTTCCACTCCCACCCCTTGGATCCTTCTACTCATCATGCTGAGTGAACTAACTCAGTCTCACAAGGACAAACTTCGTATAAAACCATTATTGTAGAAAATGTTTAACTTAATTTTAACACACACACGTGACTCAAGTGTTGCTTTATATTGGAAAAAAGAGAATGATTTGACTTTAGTCTCAAGTTTGAAAGTTTGTAAATGAAAAAAAATCTGAAAATGATCAGAAATTATTTCAGAATGATCAGAAAGAATTTAGAAATTGAAAGGCATTTGTGCCTAGAAAATCAATCCACAATTTGCAATCCAGCAGGTGTTCCCACCTTCTTACTATGACTTTTTTTTTTTTTGCATACTCAGAGCTGAGTGTTGAGTAAACAATAACCAGGAGAGATTCAGGCTGTTATAACCATTGAACACACAAAGATACAAGGAAGCTGTTCATAATTGTTGTGTTTTCCAGTAGATTGGGGTGCCATTCAGCTGTACATTGAAAAGATTCACCTAAAAAGATTACAATCGCACTCCATCTTAATATGCTAAATGAAGCAATTTGTTTTATTATAACAAAATCCTAGCACAATATTTTTAACTGTTGAAATACAGAAACCTATTCAGTGAAATCCATTTTAGATTTATTTCTTAACTTCACTAATAATATAAACAAGAAGAAACAATGGTGAGATGTACATGGACAGACGTGTAATATTATTCACCAAAAACTCTTAAGTGCATTTTAATAGGAAAATAGCAACAAGCTTCTTAACTTTTTTAATTTAATGTTTTTATTATTACTCACTTTAATGGAAATTTACAGAGACTTTGGATTTCCATTTATTCATTGTTGCATTTTTCTCCCTGCCCACCCCCCCACCAACTACACTCTTCTCTTTGAAAAGTAAAAGAAAAATTCTTCCATTGTTTTACAATCCCTCCCCCCAGGTCCACTCCACAATGCAGCCTTTGTTCTGGGCTCCTGTCATGACAATAATACCTAATCGCATATCCCTTTTAAACAGCTTTCTCTCTCATCTGTTTCAATGTTTCAATCTGTTTCATCTTTCTGAGTCTCCCCTCAACCTCTATGTCAGTCCTGTTTTACAACAGTGGCACTATGCAGTATTTGTCCCTGTGTGACTGAGATATTTCACTCAGCATAATGTACTCTAGGGCCGCCCATTTTGAGTAATATTGCATGTTATTGTTGTTGTTATGTGCCGTCGAGTTGCTTGTGACTCATAGCGACCCTATGTACAACAGCCCTAAATTCTGCTCTGTCCTGTGCCCATTGTACTGTCTCTGACAGTCCCATCCTGATAACCCCAGTCACTGAATCAATGCACCTTATAGAGGGTTTTCCTCTCCTGCACTGTCCCTCCACCCTACCGAGCATGATGTCCCTCTCCAAGGACCAGTCCCTCCTTACAACATGTCCAGAGTATGTTAGATGGAGCCTCAGAATCCTTGCCTCCAAGGAACCGCCCAGTTTAACCCTTTTCAGGATGAATCTGTTTGTTTTCCTAGCAGTCCATGGCACCCTCAGTGCTCTTCTCCAGCACCACAGCGCAAAGGCATCAATTCTTCTATCATCCTTGATCACTGTCCAACTCTCTGATGCATAACAAGTGATAGCAAAGACCATGGCCTGTATCAGATGAACCTTAGTCTCCAGAGAGACACCATTGCTCTTCAGTACTTTGGATGAGGTCCTTATTTTTCAATGCAGCGTAGTATTCCATTGTGTGACTATACCACAGCTTCTCTATCCATTCGTTTGTTGATGGGCACTTAGGTTGTTTCCAACTTCTTTCTATTGTGAACAAAGCCGTGATAAACATGGGCATGCATAAGCTTCTTAATTTTTCTCAGTGATTAGCAAAGGCTTATTTTATACTGAAATAATAAATTCTGTGACAGACAGATTGAAATAAAGTTTCAGAAGAAAAGACTACCATTTTTAACAAAATAGATATCTCAATTAAGAGAAAAGTTTTATTTTAGAAGGAATATAAAAAAATCTATTGTTTAATAATGATCATTGAAAACTAAAACTCAGAATAGACTTCAATTTCTCTAGACTCTATAATCTTAAGCCATAGATAGTACTGATCTAATGTCAAAAGTCCAGGAAATGGATTGTCACAATAGAAGAATGAAGAAAACATATATTGTAAATTATGAAGTTTACCACAGGGGAGAATATTGTGCAAATTATATCTACCAACTTAAAAAACTCAAATGCCTTAAACTTACATTTCAAGTAAATAACAGAATGAAATCTTGCACTAGAAATTATCAGAAATAATAAATTGAAGAGGAGCAGTGATGTGTTTCTCATCAAGAATGACATTTCAATATCTACCCTGAAAACTCACACTGTTAGTGTTACACCTACAAGAACGACTGTTTAATACAAATATTATTTGAATTTACACACCAAACATTAATGTCCAAGTTAAAAAACTGAATACTTTCACCAATCTGTTCCATGAATTATTAATTTTAAAAATACACTATTTATTCTTTTAAGAAATTTGAATGAAATTTAAAAATCATATTGCATTTCAATTCAGCCACTAATATTTTTTATATAGCTAATAAACATTGTGGAAGGAGGAGTGGCATCCACTTCCATAATAGTTTGCCTCCGGAAACCCTATGAACCTGGAGAGAGGATGGATGAAAAGCACCCAAGCGTTGAGGACTGTCCTTCATAGGGTCGCTATGAGTCACCTGCAACTCAACAGCACTTAACAACAACAATAAACATTGATTCATGTATTTAACTACAATGTCTAATAAAGGCCTTATAGTATATTGCTTTTCCTTTCACTCAGTTTATCTATTGATTAAGCAACGAGTACATATTGATAATCAGCGGTGGTTAGAATGTGAAAGTTGGAAATGGGAAAATTTGGTAGTTGGAAAATATGAGCTGGGTGATGAAAATGGCACATGAGATGCCAGGGTAGAATTTTGTTAACAGGTGACTTCTTCAATGCAAATAACTTGCTTGCAACACAAACAGTGTTATTGGATGTATAGTAAGACTATACTTTTGGACCTAGCCAGATGGAATTCACAGAATCAAAGAGCTGATAGAGAACTTCATAATCACCTGTCAGAAAAATGCCATGGGCTGATATGCGGGTGTGGGGGGGCAGATCCGTGAAAGCCAAGGTATGACCTTGAGTATATCCCATCTGAATTTAGAGACCACCACTTCAGAGATATATAGATACTTATTTATTGTATTACTTTGGAATGGAGGTGGTGGTGGCACTAGACTTTCAAGAGTTCTCTTCCCTTTGCGAGTCATTTCTCAAACCTGACTGCCCTGTCCTGTGGCTCTGCCTGACTGTGAAATTACCTCTGAATGTGATTGTTCAAACAGTTGCAGGTGCAGATGGCAGGCCTGGTGAACAGTGGTGTCAGGACTGGGGTGGAGGATGGCAGGGGTGGGGTGGGTGGGGAGTGTAGAAAAATAAAAGAATTAAATTGATGCGCAGAATGCTGATTATCTAAGAGTTGTGGGAGGACATCAAGAGCATCTTACATGAGGAAAGCAAAAGATCATTAAAAATATAAGCAAAAAGATGAGACTCAATGGATGTCAGAACTCTGAACTTTGTCTTAAACATGTTGTTCTTGTTGTTATGTGCGGTAGAGTCACCAGCGACCCTATGTACAGCAGCTCTGAATCCTACGCTGTCCTGAGC
>NW_006399900.1:5160579-5186491 GCF_000299155.1 Elephantulus edwardii | reverse complement strand
TCCTCTCCTGAGTTGTTCCTCTACCCTTCTGAGCATGCTGTCTTTCTCCAAGGATCAGTCTCTCCTAGCCAGTGTCCAAATTAGATAAGATCAAGTTTCAAAATGCTAGCCTCCAAGGATAAACTTGGAAGGAACATAAAGAGCTGGAAAGAAGATTTTAAAGGGCAGAACAAGTAAAATAGTATCATGAAATTGGCAAAGACTTAGAATAAGAAAATCCAAAGGAAAGGACACACCATTTCTCAAGTTGAATGAGCTAAAGACAAAGTCCAAACCTCAACATACAATATTGAAAGCCTCTATGTGCAAGAAATGGAAAAATACAGGGTGCACCAAATGAAATGGAGAAATATACAAAATAACTGTACCAAAAATATTGGTAGAAGTTCCAGCATTTCAGTACATAGAATATTATTAAGAACCAATAGGGCTAAAGGAAAAAGTCCAACTTGTACTGAAGACACAGGCAAAACAAACAAAATTGCAGTGATTCAACAAACAGTTGCAATGCTGCAAGTGCCCATCTTTCTAAGCCAAGAAATTTACTAGCCAGCTATCTGGACAGTCAGCTAAAAGAGATGCATAATCATGCCCACACCAAAGAAAGGTGATCTAACAGATTCTAGAAATTCTTGAACAATATCATTAGTAACATATGCATGTAAAACTATGCATTGCCAAAATGGTTGTAGAAGTACACCCAAAGGTAATCGTCAGAAATGCATGCCAGATTCAGAGACTTGGAATAAGAGGTATTATTGCTAATGGCAATTTGATCTTGACTGGAAACATAAAACACCAAAATGATGCTTCCTTGTGTTTTACTAACTACACAAAGGCATTTAATTATGAAGCATGACAAATTAAAGATAAATAGAAATTCTAGAGCACTTAATTGTTCTCTTGTACAACTTCTATAGAAATTGAGAGGTAGTTATTTTAATAGAACAAGGAAATAATGAGTATTTTACAATCAGGAAAGGTACGTGTTAGGCTAGCATTCCGTCACCAAAGTTATTAAATCTGTATGCTGAGAAAATTATTTAAGAAGCTATATATGAAGAAGAACATGTCATCAAGATTGGAGGAAGACTCATTAACAACCTGTTATATGCAGATGGCCCAATATTTACTCACTAACAACAAAGAGAACTAAGGGATTTACTGCTAAAATCAAACACCACAATCTTCAACATAGATAACCAACATGAAAAGAAAGAAAAAAATATCACAACTGGACAAAAAAGCAACATCATACTAAATGGAGAAAAGATTAAAGTTGTCAAGATTTCATTTTGTTAGCATCGCTAATCAATGACCATGGAAACAACAATCAAGAACTCAAATGCCATATTGCACTGGGGAAATCTGCAGGAAAGCTTCTCTCAAGTGATGAATTGCAAAACATAATGTCATGTTGAAGACTAAAGGGTGCCTGACTCAAACCATGGAGTTTCCAGTCACTTTATGTGTGTGCAGAAACTGAGCAATGCCTAAGAAAGGCCCAGGAAAAATACATTTTCCCTGGAAGAAGTACAGACAGAAAGTTTCTTAGAAGAAAGAAGACAAGACTTCATCTCTCATTCTTTGGACATATTACCAAGAGGGACCAGTCCCTGGAGAAGGGATCTTATTTGGTAAAATAGTCAGTGAAAAAGAGGAAAGTTATCAAAAGATGGACTCAGTGAGTTTTCAAATTTTTTTTTACATTTTTTAACCTCTTTTTAAATTGTTATTTAAATGGAAGTTTAAAGAATAGTTGGACTTTTATTCATTCATTGCCATGATTATGAGCCTGGCACAGGGCTTGATGGGAGGAGTCTGCCCGTTTTTCTTTCCTCAAAGCCACTGGTGATTTCAATCAGGAGGAGACAAGGCCTTTTTTTTTTTATTCATTCATTGTTAAACATTTTCTTCTCTCCCCTATCCAAGACAAGGCTGCACCATGTCGCCAATGCCTCTTAGGTGTCCAGGGTAGGTCTTTAATCATGAGTGTGACAGGGTGAGCTCAAACAAAACAAAAACAAAACAACTCAAATTCATGGAGTTAATTCCTGCTCATAGACTAATACTGGATAGTTCTTTTTTTCTCTGATAGAACAGGTAGTGGATTCAAACTACTGGAAATGCACAACCATTTGGTCAGCAGTATTGCATGATACCGATTTTGCCCCCAGAGCTAAGGTGAGCTTGTTGTTACTATGTACTGGGGAGTCAGATAGAGCTCACAGTGGACTCTCCACTAGGTTTTCAGAAGCAGTAAATCACATGGGAGAAGAGATGGCCCAGAGCAGCTGGCGAATTTCAATCACTGTCTCTAGCAAACTGATTCAGCTGCATAGGAGCTTGGAACTGTCTTGGGTGCCCCACCTCCATACTACCTATTTGGTGAACTCAGGTATAAAGTACGGAGTCTGCATAACCTTGGACCTCTCAGCTGCTCCCATAATCTCCTAGCCCAGGACTAGGATCTGGGCTAGAAGCTAAAGCAAAAACAAGAGAAGTGCAGAGAATAGTGTGGGTGTGGCTTAAGGAAAGCCTCTCCCTGTCACTCATGAAAGAAGTGGGCTGCACCCTAGCTACATATTATAATTATTTGGGAGGGAAAAGAAAAAAAAACAAAACCAAACCAGAAACAAAGCCCCCTCAACGAAGAAATAAATAAATACCAACTTGGGGTGTTGAGGCTATACCCAAGAACAACTAAATTGTGATTTGTATTTGGGTAGATTCAGGCTAATGCTTTTGTAAACTTCCCAAGTAATTCCAATGTCTTTGGACCAAATTCTTCTCTGAAATCACAAAGATCATCAAAAAAGCAAGGAGCAGGAAACACGAGATTGTAGATACACAATCTAATTCCTGACTGCCAGATTAAGATATAAATCCAATTGTGTGCTTATTTTATTACATTGACTAAAAAGAGCCATCATTTTGCTTTAATTTGTTCAACTGCTAAAAACATAATGCATTTTAATGTCAATATGCCAAACCAAATACATTTCCTATAAAAGGCATCTATTTATGAGTCTTAGCAAGGCTGGAACACTGCCAGTGCACATTTTCCAACAGAAAGCCTAGGAGGCTTAGTCGGTAGTAAGCGGAGTTGGCAGGTAAGGCCCTGTGTTAATGAAGATGCAGAAAGCGGCTCTCCTAACCACTAATGATTAGGATATTCTAGTTTATGCTTCTGGAGCATTTTAAATGCACCACACACTGTCCAGGAATAATGCAAAGCTGACACCTAGGAACACTGTCACCATATGAGCACTTTGCAAATGCTACACAAAGAGGTATGGCAGCTTAACCACACAGTGTACAAAAACAGCAGGACACAATGAAGGGGTAAAGTCACCCCTCTTAGAGTTAATTCACTCAGCCATAATGATAAAACTCTTTAATAAAGAAACGTTCATCCTTAGTAAATCCTAGGATATTTGTTTTAATAAACTGGTAGTGACAAATTGCCAGTGATAAACATTACCACCATTATTTTTCTGAATGTATATTACTTAAATGAGAAGTTTATTTAAGACAGCATACAAGTGTTCACTTAAGTGCACTGATACGAAGATGCTTTTTACTTAAAGCAGTTATGAGTTGGACCAAACTTTCCTAACAGTGTAAATTAAGCTGCATATACATCTGAATACAGTTCCTGATCTCCTATCTGCTGGTAGCAAGGGTGTTGATTGTGGATCCAAGCAAGCGGAAACTTCAATTCTGAGGCAAGTCTGGTGATAGGCACTTGTCCGAATATTAAAGATCGATGATGTTTAGTTTGAGGACTAATGTATGCCTGATTCAGGCCATGGTCTTTTCACTTGCTACACATCTGAGAACTAGACAATTAATAAGGATGAGAGAAGAATTGATGTCTTTCTTTGACTCACGGTGTTAGAGAAGAGAACTAAATATAAAAAAAATGCAGCTAGAGTACTCCTTGGGCGCAAAGATGGCAAAGTTTCATCTCTCATACTTTGAGCATGTTGCTAAGAGGAACATGTTGAAAAGGGGCGTCCTGCTTAGAAAGGTGGAAGGTCAGTGAAGGAGAGGAAGACTCCCAACAGGATGGATTGACACAGTGACTGCAGCAATGGCCTCCAGAGTGTCAGAGATGATGAGGATGGCGCAGGATTGGACAGGGTTCAGATCTTGTGGTCTGTTTTTCATAGGGTTGCTATGAGTTGTACTTGGCTAAATATCACCTAAGAATAAGAACTGAATATATTATAAAGGTAAACAAAGACAATTGAAAAAGAAAAATCCCCAATATTCTTAATCCTATCATTTTTTTTTTTTTTTAAAAAGTTGCATCTACCTTCCCTTCTCTGTTTAGAATTACAGGCTGGCTATCCACCAGCTCTTTGGCCAGCAAATAGAAAATTACTTTCATGCAGACATCCTTCTTATAAGCTTTCAGCAATTCAGTTTCACCTATATATATTTACTCCACAATCCCATAAGCCCAGGAATTGCTATTTCTCTCCCTTTTTTTATTGTTCATTCACTTGTTCAACTTTTCTACTTCCTAAACTGTCAAAGTGCTTCACATAAACTCACTATTCTCCAGATTCATCAGAAATATATTGCGGATGCAACCTTCTTGTTGTTGTTGTTGTTTTGTTGTCATGTGCCATCGAGTCGCTTGGACTCATAGCAACCCTATGTACAAGAGCCCTAAACCCTTCCCTCTCCTGTGCCAACCTCACCATCTCAGACACACTCATTCCCACCACTCCACTCACAGAATCGATCCATCTCATCGAGGATCTTCCTCTCCTTTGCCATCCCTCCACTCTCCCAAACATGATATCCTTCTCCAAGGACCAGTCCCTTCTTGCAACATGCCCAAAGTATGTCATACAAAGCTTCAGAATCCTTGACCCCAAGGAGCATTCTGGCTTCAACCTCTCCAGGACAAACCTGTTTGTTCTTCTACCAGTCCATGGTATATTCAATACTCTTCTCCAGCACCACAGCTCAAAGGCATCAATTCTCTTTCTATCATCCCTATTCATTGTCCAACTCTCCTGTTCATAGCACATAATTGCAAAAACTATAGCCTGGATCAGGTGCACATTAGTCTCCAGCCTGATGTCATTGCTCTTCAGTACTCTTGAGAGGTCCCTCACAGCTGACTTTCCCAATGCAATTCGTCTCCTGATTTCCTTGCTGCTGTTACCAAGAGTGTTGACTGTGGAACGAAGTAACCTAAAACTGTTAACTATCTCAATCTCTTCACCATTCATACTGATGCTGCCAATTGGCCCAGTGGTGAGAATCTTTGTTTTCTTGATATTGAGCTTCAATCCATATTGAAGACTACAGTCCTTGACCTTCTGCAGCAAGCACTTCAGGTGTCTTCAGTTTCAGCAAGCCGGGTTGTGTCATCCTTACCCTAACGTCATCTCTACCAAACTGCAGCTATTGGAAACTTTCTAAAATGCAAATCATGTCACCATCTTCTTCATGAATTATCCATTACCTTTATGATGTCGTTGCTATGTACTATCGAGTCAACTATAATCATAGTGATTCCTATTAACAATGAATCTGAATTGTCCTCTACAATCTTCAGAATCTTATTTTTTATGCTAACTCTTCACATTTCTAAAGAGGAAGCCCTTTTCCGAACACTGGCTTTTCCTAACAACATGCCCAAAATATGGGAGACAAAGTTGCATCACCCTTACCTCCAAGGAGCCTCCTAGTTGCACTGTCAACAAAATATATTTGTTTGTTCTTTTGGCAGTCCATAAAATATTCAATACTCTTCTCCAAGACCACAACTCAATGACATCAATTCTTCTTTTGATATCTTTATTCATTGTCCTACTTTTAGATATATAGGAAGTAATGGAATAGATCATGTCTTGGACTGGCACATCTTAGACTTTAAAATAACATCTTTGTTCTTTAGCAGTCTGGAGAATTTCCCTAACAGCATATTTCCTTAGTGCAACACATCCTTTGATTTCCTGACTGCTGCTCTAGAGGTGTTGATAATGTATCCAAGCAAAATGAAATAATTGACGATTTTAATCTTTTCTCCATCTATCATGATGTTGCCTCTTGGATCAATGGTGAGGTTTTTTGTTTCTTGATGTTGATGTGTAACTCATATTGAAGGCAGCAGTCTTTTGTGTGTGTGCGTGTGTGTGTGTGTGTGAGTGTACCGTCAAATCAGATCTGACTGGTACAGGAGGAGATTGTCCCTCTTTTTCCTGGCAGAGCATCTGGTGGATTCGAACCGTGTGCCTTTGGGATTGTAGTTGCAGCTCCTTGCCACTAGGCCACCAGAGCTCCCCTGAAGGCAGCAGTCTTTAGCTAATGAATTATATTCTGTAATCCATATGGAAAGTTGTGGCCTTTAGAATAAGATTAGGATTCCCACAGTATGACTCAAAGAGTCTCCACGACCCCAACTTTTTCCTTCTTTTTCTCTTACTCTATTTCCTTTTTAACTCAATGCCCTAACCATACTATTATTTTGTCTAAAGTGGAGAAAATGGGACATACAAGCATAGGGCCATGAGCATTTCTCTGAAAGGGACATAAAGAGTAAAAATAGCACAGCCCCTTAATTCCCCAGAGAAGAAAACAAATAAAGAGCCCATAGCTCATCTCCATGGTACCTCTAGAGTCACACCAATAGCAAGAGGTTTGTTTATTCATGTGACTCACAGGCTCATAGTTGTGGTACTGAGAATGGAGTTTATTAGGGAAGTAAATTGTAGAGTGGGAGGGAGGCAAAGAATATCACCCAAAATAAATCCAGGTTTTAGTCCAAGTTCCAAGACACAATTCTTAACTCTGGTTTCATTTCAGCAGTCAAATCCAAATCATTTCACAAGATTTGCCTCAGAAGAGATAAAAGCATATGGCAAGAACAGCTATATCCTTTTACTGTGGCTTTTATCTCAGGGCTTCTCTGTTTACACCTTGCCACAGTTTCTCCACAGCAATGCCATTGTCTATCCACCACCATCACCACCAGAGTCTCTCATTTCCCTCAAGTTTGGACACCACAAAACTTGTTTGCCTTGTCACCACACGTTTTTGCTGTCCCATGTGGGAAACACTCTTTCTCTTATCCTAGTCCTACAACTGTTGATGATTTGCAAGATCATGTGCTTGAAATTAAGGTAGCTGGAGACCAGAGGAAGCTAAGTGTAAAGGCTAAGAAAGCCAACCTTTAGGCTAACACTGCACTTTTCAATGGTAGAAGAATGTCTCTTGAGTTTCAGATATGAGGTTCCCTTTTACTGTAACACTCACTTTTATTTTCTGCTTAAAAATTGCTTTCTCAAGAAAGCATTTCCTTATATCTAAATTTGATCTCATCACTCTGTGCACTCATTGCCATGTGTATAATGATTTTTATAGTAGCTTATTTACTGTCCCAACTAGTCTTTGGATCAGGAGGGTTGTTTATCTCTCTATGGTGGTGTACACAGTGCTTGTCAAATGTCTAGCCTATACAGGATTTAATAATATTGGTGGATAAATAAATGAAACTTGCACTTGCATATGTTGTACTTTTATATGTTTATCAATAAGTTTTGTGTTCATTTCTCACAGTGTGAGACACTGAGGTTAAAATATCAGTCAACTAGTTTTGTAATTTCAGGCAAGTTAATTAACCTTTCTGAACTTCATTTTCAGCTATAGAATGGAGATAATAATCTGCCTTTTAGGACAACTCTCAAAGTTAGATAGAATGGATGTCCACCGACACATAACAGACTCTCAATAAAACAGCGATTGAGGCTGTCATCGCCTTTACTGCTTCTGTTGCCACCTTTATCATCTCTCTGAAGGAATTTAGGGAGAAGTGATGACAAACTCTCAAAATTGTATTTCAATAAAATATTACTTGGAAAATATTATTAGGATTTCCATAAAATACTTCTTTTCTAAGTTGATGTAGAGTCTCTCATATAAAAACCTTCTGAATATTCCAGTCAGAGGACACAGATCACAGTGATTAAGATAACCAGATAGAAGAATAATATATTGCTGGTTCTTCCATTTCCATAACTGAGGCATCTTCTTTGAGGATCCCTGGGGATACAGAGATTAAATCAATCAGCTGCTATTCAGTAGATCAGTGGTCCATTCCATCAGCTGTTCTGTGGAAGGAAGATGTGGCAATCTGATTTCATATATATAAGTTAAGAAATCCTATCTGTCTCTTCCTTTATCTTAATTCTGGAGAGTTGAAAGCGATTCATAGCTGACCCTCCACTAAGTTTCTAGAGAGGCTATAAATCACAATGAAGGAGATAGTTTATCCCAGGCAGAGGCTGGTAGATTGAGCTAACATATTTGGATTAGCAACACAACTTCCTACAGAAGTAGAACTTCCAGAACTCCTTAGGACATCTCTACTGTAGTATTGCTATGAGTTGGAACAGCGAACTCTGGTAGTTCATAGAGTTGTGCTGCTGACTCAAAGCTGGCATCCTCATGGCAGTTCGAATCCACCATAGGTTCCATGGAACAAAGGCAGGGCAATTTCTTCTTATGCAACATACAGCTTTGTAAAAGCTTAGAAGGGTAAGCTGAGTTGTTTTCCACTCAATGATGCTAAGTCTTCTAGTTTAAGAGTGAAAATAGATTTAATGGCAATGAGAATGGGTATGCATCTTAGAGGGGGATGCAGAGATCAGTGAGGTAAGTTCAAAACAATCAGTGATGGCTAAAGGGTTCAAGCCACGCTGGAAGATATTAAAAACAGAACTGAACTAAGCTAAACTGAAAAACTCACTGCCATAAACCCAATCACAACTTACTACCACCTTTTACAACAGAGTAGAACAGTCCCATACTTCAAGACAGAAAGATTCCTGGTGGCCTAGTAGATTAAATGTTAGGTTGCTAACAGAAAGGTCAGCAGTGAGAACTCAGCAGCCACCCTACTGTGGAAAGTTGCAGCAGTCTCCTTACAAGCCAAAAATTGGAGTCAAGGGAAGTGGAGTTAGTTGGGGTGTTAGAGTCTTTACAGAAGCAGGCCGTCACATCATTGTCCTGTAGCATGACTGGTAAGCATGACCATTACATTAGTAACTGAGTATATAATCAAGGCACCAACAAGGCTCCTTCTAGAAGCTATTGGGATTCTGTCATTCTCCATGTTCCCAGGTGCCACTGAGTTAACTACAATTCACAGTGATCCCGTGAACAACAGATCTGAACTTTGCCCTGTCCTATGCTGGCTTCATTATCTCTGATATGCTTTAGCCTATTGTTACTGTCACTGCACCAATTCATCTTGTAGAGGGTCTTTCTCTCTTTTGCTAACCCATAACCTTTCCCAGTATGATGTCTTTCTCTCTCCCACCACCATGTCCAAAGTTTGTGAGACAAAGTTTCACTAACCTTGCTTTTATAGTTGTACGAACTCCAAGGCAGACTTGATTATTCTTGTAGCATTCCATAATATATTCAGTTGTCTTCTCTAATACCACAATTTAAAAGCATTGGTTCTTATTCTGCCATCCTTATTCATTGTCCAACTTTCAGACACACCGGAAGTAATTGAAAATGCCATGTCTTGGATCAGGTGCACCTTAGTCTTTAAACTGGTAGCCTTGCTCTTTATCACTTAGGAGGGGGTCCTTGACAGAAAATTTTCCCAATACATGTTTTGATTTCTTGACTGCTGCTACCATAGGCAATGATTGTGGAGCTAAGTATAGTGAAACCATTGATGAAGTAAATAATTCAACCTTCTGTGAACTTGGTCACCCTGACCTCCTCTGTCAAGTATCCTGACTGTGGGCACTTCAGTGATGGTGCTTTATCAAGTTCTTCTTTGGTGGCTGCCTCTATGCCTACAACAGAGCTGGGGCCCTAACACGTGAGATTGATAAACATGAGTGAACCAGCAGATAAATAAATGGCTGTACAATGGAGAAATGATCTTTCAATTTTTCCACAGATCAGAATAAAGGAAAATAACAAGCTGAGCAGTCACAAGCATACAGAAAGTGAGAGTACTGCTTGTGGCTCACCTACTTTTCTCAGACAGTATTGCTCAGAGCTCTCCAACGGCTTTCCATTAGTCAGCTAGGTCCCTCTTTGGCTTGGGCTTTTTCTGCAGCTTTGAAGACCACTTCTGACTGAATAGGCAAAAAAATGACAGAGAAATTTCATTTTCTCCAAACCCAGTGACCCTCAGCCAAAGACTGATAAGAATTGATGCATAAATACCTCAGCTTTCTAATCCCTTGGGTGGGATAACTCTGAACTATCATTTTAAATAATTTTAAATTTCCACTAATTCTTCCAATTGCATCTTCTTTCTTGTCTCTTTTTCCCATGTCCCATTACTGTTTCAGAATCTCCTAAATAAACTCCTTTCACCAAATCCTTGGCATGGAATTTGCTCTTGAGGAAACTCAAATTAGGCAAAAAGCATATGTGAAGAGTAAAGATCTTAACATGCAATCTCACTAAAATAGCCCAAGAAAGTCAATATGATATTCTGTCAGCTTGCCAGAATGTACATTTCTTTAAAAAAAAATCATCAACTTTCTCATGTTTTATACTCACATTCTAAAAAGGCAACTTAGCACACACATCTTTCATATGCTGCTTCCAACAATAGATATGCATGAGTCACAAGAGCAGTAAGCATTGTGGAAAAAAGGAAATAAATAAGCTAGTGAATCGATTATGGGCAATATGTTCTTAATGAGAAAACTGGCTCCCTGCTATGAAATGTTTTTCAAGCATGATTTCAAATGTGATATCACTCAGAAAAGAGAGTCAAGTTCCAAAACTAAATGTGTGGTTCTATTTGCTTAGCAACAAATATCGCAGTTATGAATCCTAACATTAATTAGCACTTTCACGTAAAATCTTCAAAATAAGGAGCTAAAAGGAAAAACTGTAAGTCATAAGCAGTTTAAAATCTAAGATTTATGAAGAGCCCTGTTACCTTTAAATCATATTATTCAATGATGATCATTCAGTTAGGCACATTAGACAGAGAGTGTGTGTGTGTGTGTGTGTGTGTGTGTGTGTGTAATAACAAATATTTATAATTGTTGCTGTTGTGTGCTTCCAAGTCAGAACCAACACATAGCTGACTCTACAGCACATTTCAGAGGCTATTAATCACATGAGAGGAGATGGCCCGCCATTGATATGGAGTTATGTGACCATCTGAAAGGCACACTATTTGAATCCTGAAAGGCACACTATTTGAATCCACCAGGTGCTCCCAAGACAAAAGGTGGGCAGTCTCCTGCATGCGATTAAAAGCCTCTGAAACTTGCTGCAGAGTTAGCTATGTGTTGGTTCCTGGGGAGCAATGATGTCAGTCTGGAGACTAAGGTGCACCTGATATAAGCCATGGTCTTTGCAATCACTTGCTATGCATCAGAGAGCTGGACAATGACTAGGGATGATAGAAGAAGAATTGATGTCTTTGAGCTTTGGTGCTGGAGAAGAGTATTGAATATACCATAGACTGCTAACAGAACAAACAGGTTCATCCTGGAGAGGGTGAATCCATGCAGCTGCTCCTTGGAGGCAAGGATTCTGAATCTCCGTCTGACATACTCTGGACATGTTGTAAGGAGGAATCAGTCCTTGAAGAGGGACATCATGCTTGGGAGGGTGGAGAGTGCAGGAGAGGAAGACTCTCAATGAGATGGGTTGATTCCGTAACTGGGGTAATGGGGATAATAGGTGTGTCAGAGACAAAAAGATTGGCAAGGGATAGAGCAGGGTTTAGGGCTGTGTTGCATTGGGTCACTATGAGTTGCAAGCGACTCAATGGCACATAACAACAACAACCATACATACTTACATACATATATATTTCTGCTAGCAGAAAGTTTAGCAATTCAAATCATGATTTTGAATCAACTCATTTTGTTTCAAACTCCTTACTGAGGATTGATGTTTCCAGTTCAGATCTATTCCAACATTTCGGGGTGAATAATTGGTATACATTCTGAATCTCTATACTTGGGACGGAAATGCAAATGTGTACAGGTGGAGGGCATCAAACTGAAATGATGCAGTAGAGAGTCCTGTTCAAACTTAAGCAGTTGCTCCATAGAAGAAAGACCTGCCAAGTCACTTCTGTAGAGTTAGCCTCGCAGACCCCATGAACCAGTTCTCTTCTACACATAGGGTCACTATCAGTTGAAACTGACTTGATAACACCTAACAATAACACATTTTATGTATTAAAAAAAACATGGAAAAGTTTAATGCACTAGCTATTACTTTTCATATAGCTTATTCAATTCAATTTTTAGAATAATTTTCTATAACTCAAATGCAATTTTGTTTCACCAGAAGACAGAATAATAGTTTGAAGCCCACCACATTATGTTATATAATTTCATTCCATTACCCAATTTGTCTAAGCATTTTTCCAGAACATAGTCAATAATGCAAAGCATCTCCATTTCTTTCTTTGCAGAATTTTATCATAATTTTAAATTCCTGACATCAGTGTTAAATAAAGAAAGAAATAGTTAGATATATCTTTAAAAGAGTTTTACATGCACATATTAAACACACATAGAGTTTAACTTGAATAGAATATAATAATATTTATGAATATATATGAAAAACAGAGATACAAAGTTACTGTGTAATACTCTACAAAAGTTGTGTTGAATGAGGGAAATCTGCTGTCAAGGAACTCACCAAAGTTTTAAAGAGTAAGGATGTCAATTTGAAGACTAGTGTATGTTTTATATAAGCCATGGTATTTTCAATCATTTCCTGTGCATCTGGATATTAAACAATAAAAATTACAGAAGAATCGATGCCTTTGAATTGTTGGCAAACACTATTGAATATTCTAAGGACAACCAAAGAAACAAACAAACAAACAAACATCATTTTAAAGAAGGGCATTCAGAGTGCTCATTGTAGGCACAGATAGTGAAACTTCATCTTACCTGTGTTGGAGAGAAACATCAAACTGGGGAAGGTAGTGGGATGACAAAAGAGAGGAAGCCCTCGACCAGATAGATTGACATAGACCACAGGGGGCTTGCGCATTACAGAGAGCATAAGGATATGCTGCAGAATAGAATAAGGTTCTGATTGATTGTTCATAAGATTGCCACGAGTTAATGGATGACTTCACAGTAACCAGCAACTACAACACAATAGAAAGAAATCCATCATAACATTCTCTAAGTTTGTGAATGCCTCTGTAATTTAGCTACTTTACTGTGTGCTGCCTTGATGCATCTGAACTGAATGCTTCATGAGACATCAAAAGAACATGGAAGGAATACACAGTAACTTAACCAAAAAGAATTAGTTGACACAGAACCATTTTAGGAAGTAGCATATGATCATATGATCATATGATCAAGAACCAAGATAATAAAGGAGTAAATTCAAACTTCTCAGAGTAATTACAAAAAAACTAAGGCCCTCACAATTGTAAAAATGTCAATTGACATATTTCAACCCTCAGATGCAGTCCCAGATGTGCTCTCCAGACTGTGCCAAGGGAGCTAGAGGACGGCTACCTGTTCAACTGACTGGAAGAGATCCATATGTATTCCCACTGCAAAAAGACATATCCAATAGAAAGTAGAAATTCTCGAGCAATAAATATTATGTGAAAAATCTTGCTGAAGATTATTCCAAAATGTCTAGGACAGTACATTAACAGAGAATGGCCAGAAATACAAGCTGGGTTTAGAAGAGATTGTGTGGCACCAAGGATATCATTGCTGAAGTCAGATGGATCATGGCTGAAAGTATAAAGTATCAGAAGAATATGTATTTGTGCTTTATTCAAATGCAAAGGCATTTGACTGTGTGGATTACAACAAATTGTGGCTAACAGCAAAGACAATGAGAATTCCTGAACACTTGATTGTACTAATGCAAAATCTATACTTAATGCTGGCAAAATTGGATTCCCAAGTTAGGTCGTAATTTACAAAATCATTGCTCCTGAGTGCTGCATAGTATTCCATAATGTGAATATATCACAATTTCTCAATCCATTCAATTGTGATTGGACAATTGGACTATTTCCATGTACTTATGATGGTGAATAATGCTGTTATAAATATTGGTGTAAAAATCTCTGTGCCTCAGTTCTCATTTTCTCAGGGTATATCCAAGCAATGGAATAGCTGGATCATATAGAATTTTTATGTTCAGCTTTCTGAGGATACGCCTTCCAGAGTGGTTTACCATTTTACAATCCCACCAACAGCATATAAGAGTTCCTATCTCACCACAACCTCTCCAATATTTATCGCTTGCTGTTGTGGTTTCAATTTGTATCTCTCTTACCGTCAGTGATTTTGAGCATTTCTTCCTGTGAATGTACCACAATTTATTCCTCAATTCATTCGACATTTGGGCTGTTCCCATATTCTTGTGATGGTGACATTTGTAGAGAGACTTCCAATACACAGATGATTCTATGTTTACTATCGTATCATAAACAAAGAACTGTTAGATGTGCAAGCTGGCTTTAGGAGAGGCCATGGAAATAGTGACATCATAGCCAAAATTAGAAGGATCTTAGCTGAAAGTAGAGTACCAGAAGAATGCCTATCTGTGTTTCATTACTATGCAAAGACATTTGACTGTGTGGATCACAAAAAAATTGTGTCTAGTTTTGAGAAGAATGGGAATCTCAGCAATCAGGAAATCAAAAGATAAATTATATTGGGAAAATCTGCTGTCATGGACCTCTCCAGGGTACTAGACTGCAAGTTTAGAGACTAAGGTATACCTGATCCAAGCCATGGTCTTTGCAATTACTTGCTATGCATCAGAGAGCTGGACAATGTCTAAGAATGATAAAAGAAGAATTTATAGTTTTGAGTTATGGTGATAGAGAAGAGCATTGAACATACCATGGACTGCTATGAGAACAAATATGTATGACCTGGGGAGGATGACACAGCTATTCCTTGGAGGCAAGAATTTTGAAGCTCCATCTCACATTCTTAGAGCATGTTGCCAGTAGGGACCAGTCTTTGAAGAGGGACAACATGCTTGAAAGGGTGGTGGGACAGCACAAGAAAGGAAGATCCTGGATGAGATTAATTGATGCAGAGACTGGGGTAAAGAAGGTAGGTCTAACAGAGACAGAGAAATTGGTTTAGGATAGGTTAGGATTCAGAAAAATTGTACGTAGAGTTGCTATGAGTTGCAGGTGACCAGATGGCACATAAACAACCACAGAAAGGAGAAATGCAAGAAGGAAAATTAAGGAAAGGAAAGGTTATAAGAAAAAATCCTTGGTATAAACTTAGTCTTCCCTATGAGGCCAGAAAAAAAGTAAAACTCTTTAACTGGAATCTTAAAAAAAAAAAAAAGTTTGAACATTATTCATCACCACATGGAAACAGCCCAGATGTCCAACCACAAATGAATGGATTGAGAAGTTGTAGTGCATTCATACAATAGCATACTATACAGCAAGCAGGAGCAATCATTTTGTAAATCACTTTTTAACTTGGAAGGGACTGGAGAACATTATGCTGAGTGAACTAACTCAGCTCCACAAGGGCAAATACTGTATAAAACCATTATTGGAGAATGAGTATGAGGACCCAAGACTGGGGGAAGGGTAGAAATAGAGGCGTGCAGATGAGGGGGCAGGGAGTTAAGCATAGGGTGCACAATTCGATTGGTGGGTGGGGTTAAGGAAATGGGAAGGATCTTTTGTGATAAACAACGTATTCAAACTTTGTAAACAAATCAGAGTAATTTAAAATAAATATTAAAAAGTGTTGCAAAGTCAACTCTTATTAGATGCATGATGCTGAAAACAATGTTGACTAGAGAGCATTGTTCATCCACTATACCTAGCATTAGAGTTTGGGGATTGAGCTCATTAAACTGAGAGATCTAAATTTGAATCCCAAATCTGTTCCTTCATAGTTATGACATCTTCGCAAGTTACATAACGTCTCAGTCCTCCTGGCTCTTCATGTATGTGTACTCCAGAGTAAGTTGCAGCCAGTTCCATAGTAGAAAGATGGACAATCTCCTCCCATGTGATTACAGCCCCTGAAAACCCACTGGAGGGTCAGCAAAAAGTTGGTTCTGAAGCCATAGCAATAGGTTTGAGGTTTCAATTAATGGACATAAAGTTTAGCAAGTTTTTGGCAAAAAAGCAATCTCCAACAGTAAATACGATGATATGAAAGACTGATGACATAATATTTCCACTAAACTGGTTGTTGTTGTTGTTATGTGCCGTCGAGTGGTTTGTGACTCATAGCGACCCTATGTACAACAGCCCTAAACCCTGTTCTATCCTGTGCCAATCTCATTGCCTCTGACACACCCATCCCGATTATCCCAGTCACTGAATCAATCCACCTCATAGAGGGTCTTCCCCTTCTGCGCTGTCCCTCCACTCTACCCAGCATGATGTCCCTCTCTAAAGACCTGTCTCTCCTTACATGTCCAAAGTATGTCAGATGAAGCCCCAGAATCCTTTCCTCCAAGGAGCAGCCTGGTTTAACCCTCTCATGGATGAATCTGTTTGTTTTCTTGGCAGTCCATGGTACATTCAATACTCTTCTCCAGCACCACAGCTCAAAGGCGTCAATTCTCCTTCTATCCTCCCTAGTCATTGTCCAACTCTCTGATGCATAACAAGTGATTGGAAAAACCATGGCCTGTATCGGGTACACCTTAGTCTCTAGAGAGACACCGTTGCTCTTGAGTACTTTAGAGAGGTCCCCAACTGCAGACTTTCCCATCGCAATATGTTTTTTCATTTCCTGGCTACTGGTGCTAAGAGTGTTGACCGTGGAGCCGAGCAAACTGAAGCTGTGAACAATCTCAATCTCTTCGCCATCCATCCCAATGCTACCGATTGGTCCACTGGTGAGAATTTTTGTCTTCTTAACATTGAGCCCCAGTCCATATTGAGGCTGCAGTCCTTGACCCTCTGCATGAGGTCCTCCTCAGTTTCAGCGAGCAGGGTTGTGTCATCTGCATAATGCAGATTGTTGATAGATCGTCCACCAGTCCTAATGCCACGCTTCTCCTCATAGAGCCCAGCCTCTTGTATAATCTGCTCTGCATACAGGTTGAAAAGGTATGGAGACAGAACACATCCCTGGCGTACACCCTTCCCAATATTGAACCATGCAGTGTTGCCCTGCTCTGTTCTGACGACTGCCTCTTGGTCCGAGTATAAGTTTTGCATTAGCACGATTAAATGTTCTGGGATTCCCATTCTTCTGAGTCAGCCACAGTTTGTTATGATCCATGAAGTCAAATGCCTTTGCATAATCAATGAAACACAGATAGACATTCTTCTGGTATTCTCTGCTTTCAGCTAAGATCCATCTAACATCAGCTACAATATCCCTAGTACCACGACCCCTTCTAAAGCCAGCCTGGACTTCTGGCAGTTCTCTGCTGATGTACTGTTCCAGTCGTTTTTGGATAATCTTCAGTAGAATCTTTCTTGCATGTGAAATCAATGATATTGGTCTGTAGTTTCCACACTCAGTTGGGTTGCCCTTCTTTGGGATGGGAGCAAACATAGACCTCTTCCAGTCAGTTGGCCAAGTGGTTGTTCTCCAGATTTCTTGGCACAACTTGGTGAGCACATCCACGGCAGCATCTGTTAGCTGAAATATGTCAATTGGTATACCATCTATTCTGGGGACCTTATTTTTTGCTATTTTCTTCAAAGCAGCTTGAACTTCTTCTGCCTTCAACACCGTAGGCTCTGGCTCAAATGCTATTTCATTAAATTCTTCTGTATCTTCCAGTTCTTTTCGATACAATGACTCAGTATATTCCTTCCATCTTCTTTTGATACCTCCTGGATCATTTAACATTCTGCTTAAAGCATCCTTGATTGTAGCAACTCGAGGTTTGAATTTGCTCTTCAGCTTCTTGAGCTTAAGAAATGCTGAACAAGTTCAGCCTTTTTGATTTTCCGACTCTAGCTCCTCACACATTTCATTGTAGTATTTTGCTTTGTCATTCCGTGCTGCCTTTTGGAATCTTATGTTCAGCTCTTTAGTGTCTTGGATTCTTCCTTGTGCTTTGGCTTCTCTACGTTCCAGTGCAATCTTCAGAGTTTCTTCTGACATCCATTTTGGTCTTTTCTTCCTCTTCTGTCTTACTTCTTAAAAAATTGGCAAGAACCAGTGCTAGGAGAGGAGAAAGCAGTGTATGTCTATCGTAGATGCAAAATATGATGCTGTGATATGGGCAATCTCCTCCTGTGCCTCTAAAAACCCACCAGAGGGTTAGCCATGGGTTGACATGACGGTACACCACCACAACAACAACAATATTAAACAAGGTATTCCAATACCATACAGACTTAGAATTTCTCTTTTATTTGGTATTAGGTCTCAGTTATGACTCTAAAAAAAGCACACAATTCACACTGTGCTAAAAAAAGATGATGTGTAAATTGTATGGTTGTTGAAGTGATTAAAGTTAATGTAAAGAGAGAATACTTTCAATATGGTAACTGATTCATAGCCATAGAACTGTCTTCTACTCCTAAGTATAAACTCTAGAGGCTAGACAATAAAGAAGAGAGAAGAATTTTGAATTGTGGAGTTGGCAAAGAATATTTTTGGACTATCAAGAGAACAAACAAGTCTTTCTTAGGGAAAGTCAAGGCAGAAATCACTAGGGTAACAGAGTTTGGTGAGCAGGGGTTGGAGAACAGGGGAGAGGGGAACTGAAAAGATGGGTTAATAGTAGGTATAAATCAATGGTGATTAATCTTATAAAACACAATGCATACAAATGATTGTATGAAACATAATGTGAATAATGGAATGTATGAAATGCAGGGTACATGAATGAAATTCAATTTATATGATTTATATGATTTTTTCATGCAAGCCAACATAAATTTTTTTTTCAAAAAGTGAGGATGGTGATATTTACATAATTTAGACATATTATCAGGAGGGAACAGTTTCTTAAGAAAGACAACATTCCTGGGGAAGTACAATTCATCAAAAAAGAGGAAAACCCTCAACAGGATGAACTGATACACTGGTCACAAGAATACGATCGTGCACAACAGTGATTATGAAGGTAACATGTCACTCAACAGTATTTTGCTCTATTTTCCATTGAGTCATTAAGACTAATGGAGCTCTGGTGGCTTGCCGCTCTTGTTTATCGTAGAGTCGGAGCCGACCCCCAGCTGACACTCTCACTGGTTTTCAGAGGCAGTTAATTGCACAGGAGATTTTCCGGGTCTTTTTCTCCCACTGAGCACTGGTGCACTTGAATTGCATGCCTTCAGGATTGCAGCACAGCTTCTTACCTCTGGGTCACCAGAGCTCCCCTCTGGTGGTGTAGCGGTAACAAATTGCACTGCCAAACCAAAAAGGTATGTGTTTCAAATCCACCAGCAGCTATACTGAAGAAAGATGGGAAATCTTCTCCCATGGGATTGACTGCCTCTGAAAACCCATTGGAGGGTTCAGATATGAGTCAGTTCACACTCAATGGTACTCAACAATAACAACAATGATACAGAGTAGAACTGATGGCGTTTAACAACAATAACATTTCAGGATCAAGAAGTTCAAGGAATACTGAAATAATTGACATGAAAGAAGGCCAGAAGTATTGATGGTACACCAATTGACATATTTCAACAAATGGACATGTTCTAATCTAATCTATGGTATGAAATTTGGAAGACAGCTGGATGATTAATTGATTAAATGATATCCATATTTGTTCCCATTCCCAACAAAAGATTATCTTATGTGGAAGTTATCAAACAATAGCATCACTATCACATGTAAATAAAAAGTTAATGAAGATTATTTAAAAATGAATAGTATTATTATTAAATAGTATTCCTATTATTAAAAATAGAATGGTATATAACCAAGGAATTGCCAGAAAGTCAAGCTGGATTCAGAAGAGACCGTGGAAGGAGGGAAATTGCTGATGTCAGAGGGATCTTGACTGAAAGTAGAAAACACCAGTCAGATCTTTGTGTTTTATGGACTATGTAAAGGCTTGTTCTTGTTCTTGGTCCTCTGTAGCAAGCACTTCAGGTTGTCCTACTTTCAGCAAGCAAGGTATCTCTCTCTTCACAATATGGAAAAGACTGCCTCCTTTAGAAAACAATAGGGAAAAGGAATTAAAAGATTAAGATGGACGTTTCTACCACTACAGATTACCTATAATAGAGGAGGTCTTGCTGGTGGTACAGAGTGGTATTAGTAGTTTTTACCAACCAGTGTTTTCAAAGTGCCTTAATGACAGGTAAGGAAAGAGATATGTTATTAAAAGATGCCTATATTCATTTGATAAGGGATTTTTAGTGGCTTAGTGGTAAAGAGTTGCATTGCCAACCCAAAGGCAATCCATTCCAAAACACCAGCTGCTTTTTTTAGAAAGATGAGCAGTCTCCTTCCATGAGATGTACTGCCTCTGAAAACCCCTTCGAGGGTCAGCTGAGTCGGTTCTGACTTGAGGGTTCATAACAAAAGCGCCAGCACCGGTTTGGCAGAGCATCTCTAGACAAAAACATTGAACAAGGACAATTTGCCAGGTGTCTCCTCTTCCCTGTGAGACTGTTTACCATGGCACTAGGATTTTCCATGGACTTATGCTGTTGATTTGTTTGTTAATAGTAGGAGGTTGCATGGAGTACCCTTGGGTCCTGCCTTCCATCTGTCTGAGAAACTCATCTGCTCAGCCCTTCTACAGTGAAAGAAAGGAGATGTACACAATACCTCACAAATCTTCTCTGGGGGAATAGAGCATCCTTTTCCAAAAGAATCTAGAGAATCTTAAAAAGCAAACAATTTCATGATAATAACAACTGTAAAATAATAGAAAATAATTGTTATATTAAAGGAAATTCCACTTATCTTCCTATTGTTACAATATTAATACAAATCCCTAAATATACTTACGTAGTTTTGCTTTGGAGTTGTGAAATCAAGAGCCATTTTCCTTTTTCTCTATTTCCCATTTTAAAGAGTCTGCTTTTCAAGGAGGCCAGGGGGAAAGAAAATCTCAGCTTCTACACAGGATCTCATTGAAAAATCTTCAATGAGAAGGACTGACATAGTGAATGTAACAATGAACTCAGGCACAACAGATTGTCAGAACGGTGCACAATAGGGCCAGGATCAAAGCTGGTGTTCACATATCACTATGAATCACGATTTACCCCACCTTGATGGCATCTAACAACAAAAACGATGACACTCAAATTTGGATTTTCATTCCACTCATGGTAAAAATGCTTCTAAAGGGGAGGAAAAAACAAACCCAGTGCCACTGAGGTGATTCCAAGTCTTAATGACATTCTGAGGCAAGTACTTACAGGATTTGGGATGCCTTGAACCTCATCTTACAATCAGTCGGTGGGCTCAGGTCACAGATCTCCTGGTTAGGACCTTGATGCTTAAGCCACTGTAATATCAGAGTTCATTACTGAAAGAAGAACAAATATACTAGCTAGTTCGCTACCATGGAAGCAGGATCTGAAGCATTTTCTGCAGAAGATCAAGGTCTGTAATGTTCAGGGCTGTTGTACAATCAAGTGTTCTGGTCTTTATGTTCAAGGCCTCAAAACCTGTTCCTGAAATGGTTTTAAATTCAAGTAGGATAGACTCAGGGTCCAATTTTGCTTCTTATGGGTTAGATTTAATATTCTTTAGCTTTAGTTTAAATTTACATATGAGTAGTTGGTGGTCTGTTCCACAATCATCACCTCGCTTAATTTTCACAGCTGATATTGAAATTCCCCAACGGTTCTTTTCACAGATATAATCAATCTGATTCTTGTGCATTCCATCAGGTGAATCCATGCATATAGTCTGTGTGTATGTTCCTTATAAAAGATATTTGTGATGAATAAGTCATTGATTGTATAGAATTCTTTAATTGTATCCCCAGCCTCATTTTTATGACCAAGTCCATGTTTTCTGAATACTTATTCTTCTTCGTTTTTTTCTATTATTATTAATGCATCTTGGTTGTATGCTTCATTGCTCTATGACTGCAAAGTTGGTAGAAATCATCTATTTTCTCCTCTGTGGATCTGGTTGTTGGTTTACCTACTTGAATGATAGTGGTAGTCAGCAGACTTCCTTGTATGCATATGCATATTATCTTGTCACTTCCAACATTGTATTTCAAGATGGATCTAGGGATACTTTTCTTAAACTATGAAAATGACTCCATTTTTCCTTACCTTTTCATCTCTGGTATAGTAGACCATAATACTGTGTGATACAAAATGTCCCATGCCAACCCATCTCATCTCACCACTATCTAGCATGTCAATATTTATGTGTTCCATTTATTTCTTAACAAGGTTCAATTTTCCTACATTCATGTTTCTCACGTTCTTCCTACATTCATGTTTCTCACGTTCTTCCTACATTCATGTTTCTCATGTTCTATGCTCCTATCTCTAGTGTCTGCTAACAATTGTTCTTCCTCCTTTGTGTTTCCAAATTTGAGGGCTCAGGCTCAGTTGCCATATCTACTAGTTTACTCTAAGTGTACTCTATTTTCCTGAATTGTACCCAGGGTTTTTGAAGTCCTTTTATTTTGGAAGTGTATGGCCAATCCTTCTTTGTGGTCTCTCTAATTTGAATGCCGAGCTTTAGAACAGTATCTGACAGATAAGAATTTTATAGAAGGGAGCAGATGAAAGACATTTCCCCATTATATAAGTGACCAATAAATTCAGTGTCACCTTCCCTGCCCTCCTTGGCATGTGTGTCTTGACGGATCCATTTCCCCTCTCCAGCATCCCCTTCCACTCCTTCCTACTCTGTTCAACACTTCCTAGCTTCCAGCCAACCCCTGATATGATGGCTTAGGTCTCAAGTCACTTCTGTGGTATCTAACACCTATTGTACCTGCCAATCTCTCACACTGCTGCTGGTCTTTCTTGAGTTTAGGAGGCTCTAAGTTCAAATTCCAAGTACCAGGTTTAGGGAAAGCTTTCTGAAATGTCAATGTTGATAAACTTTCAAAAAGAATAATATTTTTCCTTCACTGGGTCATTTGTGATTGAGAAAAATTATCATTGTGAGAAGAGACCGGTCCTTGGAGAAGGACATCATGCTTGGGACGGTGGAGGGACAGCGCAGTAGAGGAAGGCCCTCTATGAGGTGGATTGATTCAGTGACTGGAATGTCAGAGACAGTGCGATTGGCACAGGACAGAGCAGAGTTTAGGGCTGTTGTACATAAGGTTGCTATGAGTCGCAAGCAACTCGATGGCACATAACAACAACAACAACAACAACCTAAGGAAAATGTTGTTGTTACATACTGTTAAGGAGGAACCAAGTCATAGTTGACTCTCCAGAGGGTTTTCAGAGGCAGCGAATCTCATGGGAGGAAACGGTCTATCTTTCTCTCACGGAGAAATGGTGGATTTGAAGGGCCTGCCTTTAAGTTGGCAGTGAAAATATTTACCATTAAGCCACCAGAGCTCCCTGAACAATTTGAGTACACTTAATTCAGTACTTCTTACTATATGTATTCACTTAACAACCCAAGGACATTAAAAATCATACATTAAACTACGCTAATGTCATGTATGTTAATAAAAGCCTCGAAAATACTTTTTGTGACATTTTGATCAATGTTTGACTTAATTAAGAAACTCATCACGTTGAATACAAAACCTAACAAAAGGCAGGAATATTGGGAAACACAAGGAGTTTCAAGCTTGCTGTATCCTCTTTTCTAAAATATCAATATATTTCACTTTAGGAAACCCTGTATTTTCCTTCAATTTTGTGCTCTTAATAATTAATTTATTTTGCTTACATTGCAGCCGGCTTCAAATCATGGTCTCCATTTCTTGGTAATAAATTCTGCCACAGGCAGTCTGCCATGCCATAACCTCAATTACAACTTACAAAAGAGGGCATTGCGCTTATTTCTGCTGGAGCTGCTATTTTGTTTTAAATGGAATTGTGTACGGGTGAGGGAGAGTTACAGTTGTAGTGGGAACTAGTAGGCTCCAAACTATACCGAGCATGTATGTAAAAATTTATTTCTTCTTATATCTAAGAATGAAAGTGCCATTGGCCTAAACTAGCTGGTGAAAATTAATAATAAAAATGTTTCATCCTATCAGTAATACTAATGGTATGCACAAGTCTAATATTATCATTACAAGTGAAAGATACTAATAAAAATATGTTAGTGGTGACTTACCAGCTGTATAAAAATATATTTATTTTTAATCAACAGGGTTATGTAGGTATGGAGAGAGCAAGCCAAAGAAAAAGGGAAATTTAAACAGAGATATAAAGAGAGAGACTCAGAGGAAGAAACATAGATTAGGACAAAGATTCACATATTTTATTTACTAAAATAAATATTTTATTTTATTAAAATATTTTATTCACATATTGTATTTAGTAGTAAAAATACATATTTTTACTACTAATTTAAAGATATCAACTAGATGAATTATTCTCTAGTTTCATCATAATTTATTTTAAGAAAGATATAACAACTACGTTTTTAATACATTATTTTAATATATTATTTTTATATTTAAATCATCACTCTACTCTCAGAATGTACAACAGAAATGAGTTCAAATTAAAATGAATACTTTCATATAGGTGTGTGAATGTGTAAGTATGTAATATGTACTATGGAGAATGGTGGTTTTAATGGGGTTTTTGTTTCTGAACTCCCTCTAAAATTACACACCAGAAAGGAATATTTAACAACCAAAAGATCGCTAAGATTGTTTAAATGAAAGTGTTTCAATTTAAATGGGGAGTTCAATTACTATAAAATGTGCAGAAGCATGTTAAGTTCATAGACAAGTCTTTAATTCCATTTTTTCCCCTGCTCGGAACTCTTAAACCAGTTAACTAAATTCCTCTTTTCTGTGGTCAGTAGTTCTGCACAGTAATAAAGAAGCTAGTATGGTCACGTAGAAATGAAAACTAAGGAATTGACATATGAGGCTTCTTCTGTAGAAACATCAGTCAGTCCAGGGTATGTGACATCTTGGTTGATGGGCCAAGATGACCTTGACAAATACAAGTTCTATGCTTTGTCTCCCATGTTAAAGGAACTCAATTATATGGAAGTCCTCAAAGTCATTTTTATTAACCCTCTTCAGGGGTCCAACAGATAATGTTATGATCGATGGAGAAAGGATTGAAGTTGTCGATGATTTAAATTGCTTGGATCAATAATCAACGCCTTTGGTACCACCAATCAAGGGATCAGGAGACATATAGCATTGAAGAAGTCCATTGTCAGAGACTGCTCCAAAATACTTAAGAGTAGTGATATCAGTTTGAAGACTAAGGGGTGCCTGATTCAGGATATGGTGTTTTTAATTACTTGTTATTTGAGAGGTAGAAAATGAATAAGAATGATAGAATTGATGTCTTTTAACAGTAGTATTAGAAAAGAGTACTGACTATCTCATGAACCACCAAAGAACAAACAACTTTTCCCCTACTAGTTTATTTACTTTTTTTTTTTTAAGTGCAGCCAAAGTACTCTTTGGACACAAATATTGTTAGCTTTATTTCTCATATGCTCCTGGGCAGAAGGGAAGCTTGGGAGTGGCACACAAGGGGAAGTCACCTCAGACAATAACGAAGAGGCGTCTTTCAAAGGTACACAGAAAAAAACCGGCGGGCTTGCAGGCCAGAAAGGAAAACATAATCTACACAGGAGTTCTACAGGACACGTCACCTTCCCTTGGAGACAGCACAATAAACTTAAGAGACACTGGTCAAAAGGAAAAAATGTCAGCAGTCGACGTGTCTGGAATCACAGTAGCCAAGAAAGCTTAAGATACAAGCTGTCAGATCATGGGTTGGACAATGGAAGATATTTTCTGAAGGGACTTGGCAGATGGGAAGGGTTATCCTGGTGGAGGGTAGAGCTGGGAAGTAAGTGGG
>NW_006399900.1:5151757-5157369 GCF_000299155.1 Elephantulus edwardii | reverse complement strand
TGTGGTTGGCGCAGGATAGAGCAGGGTTTAGGGCTGTTGTGCATAGGGTCGCTATGAGTCGCAAACGACTCGACGGCACATAACAACAACAACAACATTCCTTGGAAAGGGACACCATGCTTGGAAAGATGGAGGGTTAACTAAAGAGAGGAAGGGCTCAAATGGGATGGATTGATGCAGTGACTCCAGCAATGGGATCAATCATGGCAGCGATGGTGAGGATGACATAGGATAGGACAGAATTCAGGTCTGCTGTTCATAGGGTTCTTATGAGTCATACTCGACTCAGTTGCACCCCAAAACAACAAAAACCTGTGGTGGATGAAATTTAAGGGAAAGGTTAAGATTCTGCCTTTTGAAAAGTCAAGAGAAACACCCTCGGAAAATAGGACTGCAGTTTGTAAAAGAGAAGAGAAGCATGGTGTAAATACATTGCAATTTTTTAAAAAAAAAATTGAGCAGCACGGTGATGCTTCTTGTTCATCAATAACCTGATTTCTGCTTCTCCATTTTACCTTCTCTTTTCATAAAGTAATATAAACATACAACTGCCTGCTCTTATAAGACCACTAAATCAAGTCATTTTAATTTACAAATGATAGAACTGCAGTTCATAGAAGTCAAGGGACCAAGGGACCTTTGGAATATCTATTCTATTCCTTTGTTCACTGTCATGTGTGCTATCTCTAACTTCTACTTTGCGGCAAAAGGCAATATGGTGTCTTTCAAAGAGATCAGCATTCTAAGGGAATAAAAATAAAGTGAAAGAATATACAAAGAGAGGGGAAATGTAAAAGGGAGAGAAGGACAAAAAAAATTGCAGCCCTCCTTCACTAGTATGTATATGTGCAGATCTAAGCCTATAGTTGGGCCCCATCTAATCCATCGTCAGATTAGCTTGTCAGAAGACTAGGAGGGACTGAAGAGGCCCCTAGGAGAAGCTTCTTCCTAAATAAAAATCTATAAAGAGCAGTAAGTCAAAGCGGCCGGTAGGGGATGGTAGGAGTGGTTTGCCCTGGACAGAGGAAAATTGTTATCTTCTATCAATATTTAGAGAGCTCTGGTGGCCTAGTAGTTAGGAACTGTGCTGCCACTTGAAAGGTCTATGGTGCAAATCCATTAACTGCTCTGTGGGAGAAAGATGGACAATTTCCTCCCTGAAATTTACAGCCTCTGAAAACTTGCTGGAGGGTTAGCTAGGAGTTGGTTCCAACTCCACGGCACATAACGTAACAATGTTAGTATTTAGAATTTCCAGCACAAGGTACTACTATTATTTTAAAAGCAGATCAGTTTTGTCCATATTCTAAATTCTCTACAGATAAGGTAGAGACACGTTGCATCTGGAGTGGATGGATTCCATTGCCTCCCAATCACCCTGACCACCTTCACCTCTTCCATGGTAGCTGCAGACTAAAACACAGAGGGGAACAAACGACAGTGTTCTGGACCCTCACTCTCTGACACAGGAACAGACAGTGGTGAGGTGACATTCCCCCACTAACCTTGCCAGAAAACATAGATGTGATGACAAAAGTTATGGCAGAAACTGGGAACACAGCTCCCACACTGTCGCCTTCCACAGAGTCGACTGACTTACTACAGAACACATGCCAAACTGGCCCTGTGATTCCTAAATACGCTGGCTATGCCTGAAGGAAGAGGTTTTGTGTTGTTTTGGGGTTTTGTTTTTTTGCATTATATATTAGTAAACTGCTAATACATATTATTATTGTGGCTATAGTTGACTTGGTAGTTCTAATCAAGCATGACCAACCAATCATTGTGACTATTATTATATGAACAAACTTCTGAAATACATAACACAAGCAGAATATAGAAATAAGTCTCCTATTGAAATTCCTGAAGAATAAACATTAACATTTTAACAGGCTTGTGAACATACATTATGTACATAAACACTTTTGCTATTTGAAATACTCAGAAGACAAATTGGCCTAATGCTTAAGTCCACAGGACTAGAGCAACTGAGACATTCTCCAGAGATAGAGTTGTTGTTGTTAGGCACCTTCAAGCCTTGTAGCTGACTCTCCACCAGGTGTTCAGAAGCAGTGAATCCCAAGGGGAAGACTGCCTGTAGCTTTGTTGAATGTCTTACATCCAGTATGTTACCAGTGTTGTAGAACATAAAGGGTAGTTCTCATAACCTCTCAAAAACACTAAGTGGCTTTTTTTCTTTTTTTAGCAAAACAAGAGGAAAAGTTTTATTAAGTCAAGAAGACAGCAGAATAGTTAGTGAAAGGGGGTGAAAAAGGAAGAAAAGGGAAAAGATAGAAGAGTCTTAGACCATGGTAAAGACAAATCTTCAGCATCTTATCAGCAGAGAAGGAGAGAGGGGGAAGCTAGAGCTATCTTATTCTAAAGTATAAACAAAAAAAGTACGACTCATTACAGTCGAGTTGGTTCCAATTTAAATGCTCTTTATTTATTGTTAAGAGATAATTTTTATAATGAGACCCTTGCCTAGACATCAAATGATTTTCCCCAGTGTGTAGGTTTTCTTTTTCCCTCTTGGAGAAAATTTGTGATGCACACGGGGACTTAATTTTTTTTATTATTATTAATTTTAATGAAAGTTTACAGAGACTCAGGGTTTCCACTAATTCATTGTTGTACTTTTCTCCTTGCCCTCCCCCCCAATTCACTCTTCTCCTTGGAAAGTAAAAGAAAAACTCTTACATTATTATGCAATCTCTCTCCCCAAGTCCACTCCACTGTGCAGCCTTCATTCTGGGCTCCTGCATGACAATAATACCCAAGAGAACTGTTTAAAGGGGACTTAATTTTAAAAAGTCTCATTTATTGATTTTAATCTCTGCTGGCTGTGCATTTCTGGCTATATTTGCAAGCCTATTTATTACCATAGGGTAGACCTTCTAAATTTGGTCCTATCTTGTCTTTTATGATCTTTATGGTTTGAGGACTTTCTCCTAGGACAAAGATCTTCACCAGAGACCCAATAGTCAAAATTATGGTGGATGGAGTAAAGATTGAAGCTGTCAGTGATTTCACCTCATTTGGATCAATGATCAACAGCCATGGTACCAACATTTAGAAAATTAGGAGATGTATTGCATTGAACAAGTCTGCTGCCAGGTACTGCTTTAGAACACTGAAGAGCAATGATGTTACTTTGAAGACTAAGGTGCACCTAATTCAGACCAATGTTTTCTCAATGACCTGTTATGCATCAGAGAAATGTATAATTAGTTAGGATGACAGAAGAATTGCTGCCTTTGCGTTACAGTGCTAGAGAAGAGTACTGGATATCCCATGGAATACCAAAATAACAAACAGATATGTCTTAGAATATGTGTGGTCAGAGTGCTCCTTGGAGGCAAGAATGATGAAACTGTGTCTTTCATCAAACTTTGGACATGTGGCTAAGTGAGGCTCTTCCTTGGAAAGGAATACTTGGAAAGATGGAGGGTGAGTAAAGGAGAGGAAGACTCCCCTCACTGAGATGGAATAGCACTGTGACTTCAGCAATGGACATAAGTGTCTCAGATGATGAGGATAATACACGATAGGGCAAATTTCAGATTGGCTGTTCATAGGGTCAGTACTCAACTCAACTGTGTCTAAAAACAACAAAAACCTAGATCTCTGAGCTGCTTTGAGTTGACTTTCGTGTATGGTGTGAGACACAGATCATGCTTCAGCTTTCTGTAAATAGATATCCAGATAAAGTTTTGCCAACACCATGTTAAAGAGGTTGTCATTTCCCCATTTGATAGGTTTTGTTTTATCCACAGGCAGATTGGTTAATTTCTAGGTTCTTAATTCTGTTCCATTGGTATGTATGTTTGTCATTGTACTAGTACCACACTGTTTTGGTTATTAAAGCTGTGTAGTAAGTTTTGAGATCAAAGAGTGTTATGCCTCCCACTTCTTATGTGTTGTTCAGAAGGTTTTGTTTGTTTGTTTGTTTACTTAGGATCTATCTCCTTTCCAACTAAACTTGCTAATTGCCTTTCTATCTCTTTGAAAAAATAGTTTGGTATCAGAATTGAAATTGCATTAAACATGCTCTAGATAGAATTGTCATTTTCACTTTGTTGAGCCTTCCTGTCCTTAAAAAAGGAATATTTTCCATTTAGTTAGATCTCTACTGTTTCTTAGAGTAGTGATTTGTAACATTCCTATAAAGGTCTCATAACAAAAGTTTACAAAATACTACTAACCCAATTACAAAACGGGCAACAAAAGACATGGAAATATAGCTCACAAGAAAGACATTCAGATGGCCAACAGACATATGAAGAAAAAGTCAAAATCAATGGCAATGAGAGAAATGCGAATCAAACCACAATGAAATACTATCTCATTCAAATAGCACTAGCAAATTTTAACAGGATAGTGAGCACCAAATGCTGGATAGGGTGTGGAGATATTGGAACTCTTATGCACTGCTGATGGGATTGTAAAATGGTTCAAGCACTCTAGAAGGCACTTTGGTGTTTCCTCAAAAAGCCAATCACAGAAATTCCATATGACCCAGCTATTCCCTTCTGGGAATATGGAACTGAGGAGTTCTATTTAGAACTGAGACACAAATGGAGATTTGTACACACACCAGTGTTCATAGAAGCATTATTCAGAAAAATAAGAAAATAGAAGCAACCCAAATGTCCCTGAACAAATAAATTGATGGAAAAATTATGGTACATTCACCCTATGGAATACTATGCAGTGCAAAGAAATAACAATTTTGCAAAATATTATGTAAGATGGGAGAATCTAGACAGCATTTTGCTAAGTGAAATAACTCAGTCTCATAAGGACAAATACTGCATAAGACTCTTTTTGTAAAAAGAAAAGAATAATTAGTAAGATGTGCATAAAGGTTCAAAAGGTGAAGAGAAGGAGGACCAGGGGGGAGAGGGTGGAGAAAGGAGGAAATCACTAGCATAAAAGAGTTGGAAGGGTGGAGATAGAATTAAGAATGATTCAATGGGGGCCTAAAAAGACAGGGTAATAGTAGTCATAGATCAATGATGATTAATTTTATAAAACACAAGTATATGAGTGATGGTTTGAAATGCAATGTGAATGTAGGAATGTGTGAAACATGATGTAGATGAATGATAGAAAATGCATGCAAACTTTATATTCCAACAAATAAAAAAAGAAAAGAAAAATATCAATGCTGGTGGGAGTGTAAAATGCTGCAACAACTATGGAAGGCAGTATGGTGTTTTTTCAAAAACTTGCAAACGGAAATATCATATGACCCAGCAATTCCACTACTGGGGATATACCCCAAAGAGACCATAACTGTCACCCAAGCAGATATGTTGTTGTTGTTGTTGTTGTTGTTATGTGCCATCGAGTCGCTTGTGACTCATAGCAACCCTATGTACAACAGCCCTAAACTCTGCTCTGTCCTGTGCCAATAGTACCATCTCTGATACACCCATCCCGATTACCCAGTCACTGAATTAATCCACCTCCTAGAGGGCCTTTCTCTCCTGCGCTGTCCCTCCACCCTCCCAAGCATGATGTCCCTCTCCAAGAACCGGTCCCTCCTTACAACATGTCCAAAGTATGAAAGACGGAGCCTCAGAATCCTTGCCTCCAAGGAGCCGCCC
>NW_006399900.1:5105575-5150879 GCF_000299155.1 Elephantulus edwardii | reverse complement strand
TCTAAACCCAGCCTGCACTTCTGGGAGTTCTCTGTTGCTGTGCTGTTCCAGTTGTTTTTGGATAATCTTTAGCAAAATCTTGTTTGCATGTGGTACTAATGATATTTTTTTATAATTTCCACACTCTGTGGGATCACCTTTCTTTGGAATGGGAACAAATACAGATCTCTTCCATTCAGTTGGCCAAGTGGTTGTTCTCCAGATTTCTTGGTATAACTTGGTGAGCACACCCAGGGCAGCATCTGTTAGCTCAGATATGTCAATTGGTATACCATCAACAAAGTGCCCTTTTCTCCTAGTTTGATAATGATGATGATTAGCCATTCAACAATCTGAACGGATTGGGTGGAATGCTGTCTAAATGCTCAGTTTTAATAAGTACTTTTCCAAAACTGTCTATATTGGCATTTAATGTTTTCCTTAGTCATGGAAACTATGAAGTCACAGTTTTTTAAATTGCCAAGAGAAAAGGTATGAAAAAGTGTTATCTTTCTTCAGCTCCCTAGTCAAACATTTCAAGATGATAGAAAGAAAACAATATTTCTTCTATTAGTCCTTCAACCCTGTAAATTAATGATGCTTTGCAACAAATATGTAAAACAACAGGATTTCACATGGGATTCTAACCCAGGGAGTAAGGTATTCATAATTATCTGGAGGAGTGTTGCAGTGTTCCATCCGGATGCGTAATACACTTAATGACTTAATGTAAGAGCCAGGTGGTTCCAAACTCTGGAAAGGAAACCTAACAATTATTTCCTCAGAGCAACTCCTGATGAAACACATAAAGGAGCTGAATTATTAGTTCACGTTTAAACATACTATAAGTGTAGCTGGCTGCACTCTTTTTTTGTATTTAAACATGTTATCTTATTGTTTAATGAAGGTGACATTTTAATTGTCAATGCAGAGCTCAAATTTCCTATATGAAAATTAAAATGAGTGGGGAGCAACACTTCTTGAAACATAATTTTAAGCAATTTGCTAAAAGAAAACACTACTGTAATTTGCATTAATTATCTAATTGAATGACTTAGCTACTGTTCAACACGGTCAGTATGACAATAAAAATTTCTATCACTTTTCATCATTTTAATATTAATATTGTTCTGGGATTTCCTGAATGAAAATGCTAATAAATCAGAGCTTCATCAAGTTGATTTGTAATGTAAGAATAAAGACTTAATTTCTTAAAAATTAAGATTTCATCGAAAGTGTATTTATGCAAATGTGCAATCTTTAAAGATTCAATTAAATTAAACTATTAATCAATATAATTAAAAATTTTCTAATTGCAAAATCATCTCTTATCTAATAGTTTTCTTCAGGTAAATTTTCGGAAAAGAATATGCTATAAGATCCTTATATACATGGTCAATGAATTAATTTTGCCCCAGATGTACATCCCAATGTACATGCTATATTTCTGAATAGTTAAAAATCTGAAAATGACATTTTTAGCAGACTTATTTGATTTTATTTACAATCAAATAAAATTAACTACAATTCTATTAACAATTGTGGGGAGCTCTGGTGGCCTAGTGGCTAGAAACTCTGCTGCAATCCCAAAGGCATGAGATTCGAATCCACCAGCTGCTCCTCAGAAGAAGGATGGGAAATCTCTGAAAACCTGCCGGAGGGTCAGCTATGGGCTGGTTCCAACGCAATGGTACACAAGCCAACATTTACAATTAAGTTAATTCAATTGATCAGCCTGAAATAATAACACAGTATGCTTACAAATGTTGTATCATTTCTACCTTACTAAAATAAGTTAGAGATACTTTCCCTTATATGTGTAGCTATAATTTTAGTACATCATATTAAAACAAATAAGGTTGAAATAAATTTATAAAAAGAGACACTGAACTCATCTTACTTCTTAAATTATAAATTACACTTGAGTTAGTTAACATGACAACTTTATTGGGTGCCCACAGTGTGATAAATTGTTGTTGTTGTTGTTAAGTGCTGCTGAGTCACAGGCAACTCATAGCAACCCTATGAAGGAGAGTCTTCAACACTTGTGTTTCTTCCATCCTCTCTCCAGGTTCATAGGGTTTCCAAGCTTGTTTTAATCGGGGAGCTCAACTGCACACTGTCTGCCATGGATAACTAAGCATTAACACATTTGACACATCAATGTCACAGAGTTCAGCCTCACAGCAACCACAAGTTACCACTGTATGGCAAGTGGACACACCAGGGCTATACAACCTAGAGGAATGTCTGAACAAAACAATGAAACAAATGAAACATGAAGTGTTGTTATTGTTGTATACTTTTGAGTCAAACCCATTGCATAGCTGACCCTCTGGCTGGTTTTCAGAGGCAGTTAATCACACAGTAGGAGATGGCAACTGGTGGATTTGAACCTCGTGCCATTGGAATTGCAGCACAGCTTCTTACCATTAGGCCACCAAAGTTCCCTTAATATTTGCTGAATTACAACATTGACTGAATCCCCAACCTTGTTAAAATGAAGACATTGAGAAGAAATAGTCCTTAAAACCTGAGATGAGGACATATGCACAGATAACAAAGAAGTGAAGAACACTGTGCAGCTAAATACTGTATGAGGTGTAGTAACTATTAAATTAACTCAGCCACTAAGAATTGACTTCTAAGATCCAGCAATGTAAACAAAAAGACTTTCCTGATCAACTGTGTGACTGTCAATCCTCTAATCCAAGAATGTTGACACAGTTCATTGTGTTGCGTTTTGCTTTATTGCCTTTCACAGATACTTTGTTCTGTATCACAGATATTTTGTTCTATTTTCCTATGTGGAACAAGTCTATTATTTTTCCAACAGTATGTGCTCACATCATGTCTCTCTATGCCACATTTCATTAGTTCATTCAGTGTCTAAAACTTTTTCATAATGTTACGGCACACTTCAATCCGACTCGGCAACTCAACTCATTGCCATCAAGTCAGACCCAGCTCAGAGCTGACCATCCAGTGGGTTTCCCAGGCTGTAAGTCACACAAGAGGAGATTGCTCATATTTCTCCAATGGATCCAATGGATCAGTCAGTGGATTCAAATGACCAGGCAGGTGTCACCTTTGAGTCAGCAGCACAGCACTCTATGGACTGCGCCACCAGAGCGCTACATCTCCAGTGCAAACAACCTTTTTTGTATGCCGTGGGAAACAAATGAAAGATACAAATAAAGTCACATGATTTGCTTTCTTACTGGGGCCTGGAAGCAAACCCACAATATCTCTGAGTTTCTTTTTTGCAGATATTTCAGCCATAGATTGTACTGCTAAGTTGTCAAGATAATTTAAGTTAAAGAAATTCAGAAAAACAGAAATCCTAAGAACAAGAAAGAAAACAGATGTCTGCTTAGTGGCTTTTAGCTAAGTTTATTCTAAATCTTTGCTTAAAGTGGTATTTCCAACTATATTTTACACTAAACTAGTTTTAAAAAAAATGAAATAAGGATTATGAGTCTATCTTGCAAGATCTTTATGTTAGTTATTATAATTATGAATAGTTATATTAGTAATAATAAATGTCATAAAAATCTAAGAATAATCACTTTCCCATAGATCCCCATGTCACTGTTTTTATTAGGTGCCATAAGTTAACTATGACTCATAGTGATCCTATGAACAACAGCTCTGAACCTTGACTGATCTCACACAATTCTCTTGATCTCTGATACACTCCAGTCCATAGTTAGACTAACCATGTCAAACTGTCCCATTTTGGGTCTTCCTCGCTTGCTCTGCCCCTCCACCTTTTTGAACATGATGTTCTTTTCCAAGGACTGGGCCCTCCTGACAACCAACATCCCCAAAGTATGTGAGAGATGAGGCATCATCTCACAGGAGGATGGGGTATCCTCACCGCTAAGGAAGCACCCTGGCTGCTCTTCCTCCCAGATTGCTTGTTCCTTTGGCGGAGCATGGAATATTCAGCAGTCTTCTCCAACACCACAATTCAAAAGCATTGATTCTTCCATCAGCCTTATTCATTGTCCAATTTTCAAACACGTAAGAAGTAATTAAAAAGAGAATTATAATTTAGATCAGGTATAACCTAGTCTTTAAACTGGCATCCTTCCTCTTTAGCACTTTGGAGAGATCCTTGAAAGCAGATCGACCCTCATAGTCTAACATTAAATATATATTAATATATATAAAAGATAATAGAAAATCAACTTTAACATTAATATATATGTCATTCTTTTCATGCAAAGAAGGTTCTATTAATTGTTGTTATGTGCCTTCAAGTCTGAACTGACCCATGCCTGACCCTCCTGTGGGTTTTCAGAGACATTTAATCACACGAGAGGAGATTTCCTATCCTTCTCCTGCAGAGCTGCTGGGGGATTAGAACTGTGTATCTTCAAGATTGCATTGCAGCTTCTTACCATTAGGCCAAAATGCTTTTGCAATTTTGGTATTAAGCGATGTTGGATCAATTATATATTTTATATAGTCTGTTCAGGATCATTCAATCATTTATTCAGCAAATGCTTATTGAGTATTCTATTCCCTATTCATTACTAGGATTATGAAATTTAAAAAAAATACATGGATACAGGGCCTCATACAACTTACAGCTTAGAGACAGAAGAGAAATTAATTAATTTATTTTATGTGTATAAATTGATAGAAACCTAAAGCTATGAGGGTTTTCTTTAAAGAAACTTAGCAATATAAAGAGAATGGGACAGAGGTTAGATATGTTCAAGACAGCCCTATAAAAATGTGTTGTTTTTATTGTTATGTGCCATTTAGTTGCTTGCGACTCATAGCGACCCTATGTACAAGAGCCCTAAATGTTGTTTTATCCTGTACCAACCTCGCTGTCTCAAACACAGTCATTCTTACCACTCCACTCACAGAATTGATCCATCTCATCAAGAGTCTTCCTCTCCTGCGCCGTCCCCCACTCTCCCAAAATGATGTCCCTATCCAAGGACCAGTCCCTCCTTGCAACATGCCCAAAGTACGTCAGACGAAGCTTCAGAATCCTTGATTCCAGGGAACATTCTGGCTTCACCCTTTCCTGGAAAAACCTCTGTTCTCTTAGCAGTCCATGGTATATTCAACACTCTTCTCCAGCACCACAGCTCAAAGGCATCAATTCTCTTTCTATAATCTCCAGTCACTGTCCAACTCTCTGATGCATAGCACATAATTGCGAAGACTATAGCCTGAATCAGGTGCAAATTAGTCTCCAGCCTGATGTCGTTGCTCTTCAGTACTCTTGAGAGGTCCCTCACAGCTGACTTTCCCAATGCAATTTGTCTCCTGATTTCCTGGCTGCCGTTACTAAGAGTGGAACTAAGGAAAAAAGACTATTATGCTCTTATAGCCACCATCTATCAGTTTGTCATAATGTGACTGCTTGTGGGTGGCTATGATGCTGGATGCTACGCCACTGCTATTTCAACTACTAGTCAGATAACCCATTGTGGATGGATGTCAGTGGAGCTTCCAGAGTAAGACAGCCTAGGAATTGAGGCCCATGATTTACTTCGGATGTTAGTCAGTGGAAATCTTACAGATCACAGAAGATCGTTTTCTAACTCACTTGCTTTGGCTGTGTCATCAGGAGGGTTCAGTTACTAGAGGAGAGGACATGATAGTTGGCCATAGAAGGGAAGCGAGCTACTTGCTGATGTTATTGGCATAAAAACCTCAAGGATTGGCTCAAACATACTGGAAATCCTGAAGATGGTGTAGGACCAGGAGTGCATTACGTTAAACATAATGTCTAAGGTCATCATGAATTAGAGTCAGCTCAACACCAGCTACCTATGTATGTTCTTTTTATCTTTCTTTAAATACACACACACACACACACACACACACACACTCTCACTGCATTTTATAGGATCTTTCATTTATATTGCCTTTCACTCATGTATATTGTGGGAGTTTTTTGTGTTATATATTGTGCAGTTTTTCTGTGACTTCTTGCTACCTGAGCATGGTGGTCCATTGCACAAGTAATCACAAGTGTTTGGGGTGGTGTGCTTTTTGGGGCTTGTGTTTGAAATGCAGGACAGCTCTTCCCATCAAGAGCAAGACCCTTGAGGCTTGGCCTAGGGTTTAAGGCAGGCAGTGGCTTAAAGCCCCAAAGGGAGAGGGGAGAAGAAGGCAGCCATGTCGTTCCTAGATGACTCCACCCAGGGTTTCTGTGACTTCTTGCTGCCTGAGCATCGTGGTCCGCGTGCTCAAATAATCACAAGTATTTGGGGTCCTGAGCGAGGCCCTTTAGGCTTGGCATAGTGTCGCTATGAGTCATCTACGACTCTACTGCACTTAACAACAATAACAATGACAACATAGAGAGAGCCACATTGACCTAGTGGACAGAAATTTAAGCTACCAAGCCCAAGGTAGGTGATTTTAAACTGCGGCCCTCAGGCCTGGTTCAAATTGCGGGGTTTTTGTCAAATATTCTTCTAGGTGGTATAGCACTGGTCTGTGCATTGCTGTACAGAGGTAACTCATGGTTGCTGTGATGCTAAGCTCTGTGACACTGATATGCCAAATGGGACAATGGTTACCCATGGTGGAAAGGGTTTGGTGGAGCTTCCCCATTAAAACAAGCTTGGAAGCAGAAGTAGCATCCGCTTCCAAAATGGCTTGCCTCCGGAAACTCTATGAATAGTGTTCAGGCCTTTAGTTCATAGGGTCCACAACATATTTGTGTAGTGAAAGCATGTAATCCAGCAACATCATGCCTCAAGCCTTAATATCTCCCTTTTAGGTAGCCAATTTCTGGTTTTCCCATCCTTATCAAACCAGTATTCTGAAGGACAAGTGTACCCCTTTTGCTGGAAAACCTTCTCTTCAGTTTGGAGACTTTGAACATTTGCATCCACAAGCAAAGTCTAGTCCAGAGCCAGTCATCAGGTTGCAGCCATTGACGCTAGCCACTGACCCAGCACAGATCATCTTCTCTTCATCTGATTTGGTTCTGGTCAACTCATCCCCAGTCCTCAGTGCTTAGGCTCAAATGGGCATCAGCTGTAAACACAGGAGTCCACACTTCTTCCTGTGTTCCAGGCATGTCGGTCCCTTCACTCATTCTGAACCCCAACACGGAGCTAAGTTGTTTAGCCAGGGGTCCTCAGGATTGCCTGCTCTTCAAGTCAGCAAACCATTTTCCCTTCTCACATACATCTTTGCATGTTGGGTGGGTGGTGCTGAGAGAACATGCCCAAGCTCATTTTATCTCTTCATTGGTATGTGCCTCCTGCATCTGTTCCAGTGGACCCAGATGATTACTATGAGTGAGCTTCTTTAATCTCAAGTCCCAGAAGTGGTCTCTGATGGGCTACAAATTGATCTCGTTTCAGAAGTCAAAGAGCTGGTTCCAGTTTTCTAAAGTCAGTCTCCTCCCCTGCCTCCCTACTGCCTCTTTCTGCTTGCCTTTCAAAAGTGAATCAAAACTCCAAGGATTGGGGGAGGGAGAGGGGGGGAGGGATGGAGAGGTAGGGGTGGTGGCCTAGAGTCCATTCAAATTCAAATCTACTTAGAGTACTGGTTGAGACTTAATCTATGTTCTTAGGATCTAAAATAGTAGACAATTCCGCTTGTCTCCCATTAAGTAAATAAATAATGGATTTTTCTGCAGTGGAATAATTATAAATAAGTAAATTTTATTTCCCATTCTAGTTCAAATAAATTTTACTCACACTGAATAAAGATGAAACCAGTCATTGAAAGGCGTCACTCTAACACCCAAGAAGAAGCTAGTTAATACACGTGACACATCACATACTTTTCCTACACTGTTATTGTTGTGTGCAATCGAGGTTTTAGTTAACACAACCTTTTCTAGCCTGATTATACTAAAACAACTCTTGGGAACTATTTTTAGGGAATGTTCTATAGAGAAAAGCCTAAGAGATTACTCAGAACGAGAACTTTCCTTTACCCATATTGGTTCAATTTGTGGTTATAGATTCCAATCACAGAGAAGGCAGAAAACCCTTCAGAACTACTTTCACCAAATTCTACAACCTAAATGAAAATATGATAACGCAGCAGACAGTTCTTCCCCAGACAGGACAAAAAAAATCTGGTGATTATTATTCCTTCCCGTCAACTACCTGAAGGAGCCCCAGTAGTGCAGTAGCTGAAGGATTAGAGTGCTAATCAAAAATTTACCTTTTCAAGCCCACCAGGTGATTCAAGAGAGAGACAAGACAGTTTCTCTTGGTCTAATGGATTAACTTTTCTTTTTATGAATGTCAAGAAAACGTATTCCAGATGTATTTCTTGAAAAAAAAAAAAAAAGACTAACTAACAATCTCAGAAAACCATGAAGGGGTCACCCTGAGTCAAGATCAACTTGACAGAAATGGGTTTAGTTTTTTTATACCAACCACATGAGACTTTTAGAAACGTCCAGCGTTTAGGCTCATAAAACATCATAAAATATGAAACTGTTTATACTAAGCCAAGCTTACTGTTCTTCAGTTGATTCCAAATCATAGCAATCTCACAGGACAGAGTAGAACTTTCCCATGAGAATTCCAAGTCTGGGAATCTTTACAGGAATATACTGTTTTCGTTCTTCTCCTGCAGAGCAGTTGGAGGATTCAAATCACAAACTGTGAGGTTAGCAGTCAAGCAGTTTAGCTACTGTACCATTAGGGTGTCCTTGTTCCTATTATGGTCGATTGTAATTCTTTACCACATGGTTGAATCCTATGTACATTCCGTTCTCATCTCCTTGGACTTTTTTATGCCACTCAACACAGTTGACATCTTGATTTCTGCAACATAATCTCCTGACTTCCAGAAAGCTTAATTATTGCTTCTTTCCCTATTTCTCAGGATGTTTCCATCCCAGTTGCTCTTAGTCATTTCTCCTATACTTTTAAGTCCTGGAAACTCTTTCTTTATTATCTACATTGTCTTGCTAAGTGAATCCATCCATATATACATCTTTACATTACAGAGAACTTATAAAAATTTTTTAAAAACCACCCCAAATAAACTAATAATTTATGTCACTGGCCTCACTAATGCTGCATATAAAAATTTGAATAGTCAACTATACATTTGATAGGTACATTTTAGTATCTCATAGGATTCCCTTTTGTTATATATATATATATATATATATTTTTATTCTTTGCTTTCAGCCAATATCCACTTGACATCAGCAATAATGCCCTTAGTGTGAGAGCCTTTTCTTCTTTTTTTTGAGGGCTTCTCTCGTCTTTTTTATTTTTTAATTTTTAAATTTAAATTTATTATTAATTTCAGTAAAAATTTACAGAGACTTTGGATCTCCATTCATTGTTGTACTTTTTGCCCCCCCCAATCCTCCCCCCTAGTACACTACCTTCTTGGAAAAGTAAAAGAAAAATTCTTTCATTGTTTTACAAACCCTCTCCCAGGTCCACTCCACCATGTAGCCTTCGCTCTAGACTCCTGTCATGACAAAAATACCTAATCACATATCCCTTTTAAACAGTTTTCTCCCTCATCTGTTTCGATGCAGTATACATTATTTATCCCATCTTTCTCAGTCTCTCTCCAACCCCAAGGTTAGTCCTGTTTTACAACAGTGGCACCATGCAGCATTTGTCCTTTTGAGACTGAGCTACTTCACTCAGCTTAATGTCCTCCAGAATCACCCATTTGGAATAATATTGCATGAGTTCCTTGTTTTTCAATGCAGCATAATATTCCATTGTGTGAATATACCACAGCTTCTCTATCCATTCGTTTGTTGATGGGCACTTAGGTTGTTTCCAACTCCTTGCTATTGTGAACAGAGCTGTGATAAACATGGGTGTGCATTCATCTGCTTGGATGTCAGTTATGATCTCTTTGGGGTATATTCCCAGTAGTGGAATTGCTGTGTCAAATGGAATCTCTATTTGCAACTTTTTGAGAAAGTGCCATACCGCCTTCCACAGTGGTTGCACCATTTTACACTCCCACCAAAAGTGAATAAGGGTTCCAGTTTCTCCACAACCTCGTCAGCATTTGTTGCTTGCTGTTCTGTTAAATTTTGCTATTCTGACTGGGGTGAGATGATATCTCATAGTAGTTTTAATTTGCATCTCCCTTAGAGCTAGGGATTTTGAACATTTCTTCATGTGCTTGTTGGCCATCTGAATGTCTTCTTCGGTGAAGTGTCTGTTCATATCCTGTACCCATTTTTCTTTTGGATTATTTACCATTATCTTCTTGTGGTGTTCTTCTATACTTTCAAGTGTTTATTCATATCCTTGTGTTTTCCAGATCTATAAAGACATCAATATGCACCAAGTAGCTAAGTCTAATCCATAGGGAGCACTCTTGATTCCTCTCCTTACGCTGTACTCCACCAAACGTCATATCCAACTCATTAGCTACTCCGTTGGGGTCTGCATTTAAAGCATATCTCAAATTATCTCTTCTAGATTTTGGGTTGATTTTCAGAGTTATTAATTCTATTTCCCCTCTTGTCCTCTAAAAGTCATTCTCCACAGTCTCTTAGTGATCTTTAAAACTATAAATCAGAATACCAGACTCCCATTCTTGAAACAGCCTATGATTTCTTTCACCTTTTATTTGGAATTAAATCCAAATCCCCTAGTGTACTAGGTCCTACAAGGTCTATATCTGCCTTTCTTTCCTTCTCTTTTCTTAACTGTGCATTAGTTGCCGTAGCAGTGATGGCAATACTTTGAAAACATCATCACATTCTTCCCTACCTCAGAGACATCATGGCTTTGTTTTTTTTGCTTAGAATGACTTCACGTAACTACTTTATTTCTCACTTTTCCTCAGGTGTCAGTTCAAAGGGCATCTCTTCAAAAAGACGTTTCAAACTCCTTTCACTAGCAACCCTCACATCTTCTGTTTGTGTATTGTTCCATCCTGCACCTCTTTACCACCCTCCACTTCGTTTATGTGCCGCTTTGCAGGTTCGCTTCACTCTGACTCCTCAGCCCCTGGCCCTTATTACAATTTCAGAACTTGCTGCCACAAAGTCAGTTCTAACTCACAGTGACCTTCTATTGAAGTATCCAGGCCATGAATTTTAATAGAAGGAGATTTCCAATCTTTCTTCCTCACAGTAGGTTCATGGATTCAAATTGCCAACACCCCACTAAATATTTATAGTGGATAACAAATTCCGCAAACTTTATATTTATAATATCAGAAAGAAATCTAAAAACTTAACATAAATCTCTACTCAAAACCCACGCACGCACCATACTTTTCCAAAACTCATCTTCCATGTCTTATAGAGGTTCTGTCATTTTTTTATCATATAGATTGAAACAAAATAAGTCAGGATAACAGCGAGATGTATTCAATAATTTTAAGCACTTAATAAATGCTTAAACCATATAAAATCCCCTACAATGACTCTATACATTTCATATATTGTTCCTCTTTCTAATACAATTTAACTTCAGTAGAATGACAAGCCCATATTAACTTCCATTTGAAAAAATAAGAGATATTTGCCATATTTAGGTATTTATCTTGTGAGATCAAAGAAATTATACAAAGATTTATGAATATACCCTGAAATCAGAACTGAGAGACAAATCGATAAATATATAATTATGTTCATAACAGCATTACTCACAATAGCAAGAAAATGGAAATAGATCAAAGACCCATCAACAATTGAATGGATTGAGAAATTGTGGTACACTCACACAATGGAATATTATGCAGAATGAAGTAACAATGATTTCCTAAAATATTATATATATAATATGGACAAGTCTAGAAAGTGTTATGCTGAGTGAAATAAATCAGTAACATAAGGAAAATACTGCTTAAAACTACTATTGTGAAGTTAGGAGAGAAACTGAGCAAAGCATGAATAGATGTTCAAAAGGAGAAAGAGAAAGAAAGGAGACAAAAAAAGGGGAAGGTGGAAAATCACCAGAAAAGCAAATTTTAGGGGGTAAATAGGGGTGAATATATAATTATATATAATTAATTATTTCCATAATTGTATATAACACAATGTGCATGAATGAAACACAATGTATATGAATGTTTATATAAAATACACTGTTGTTGTTGTTGTTGTTGTTAAATGCCATTAAGTCATAGGTGACTCATAGTAAACTTATGAACGAAAGATTTTAACACTTGTATTACTTTCATCGTTTCTCCACCTTCATAAAGTTTCCAGAAGCAAGTTATTTAGGAAGTGGATGCCACTCTTGCTCCCAAGTTTGTTTGGTGTTTTTGTTTGTGTGTTTTTTATTAATTTCTATGAACATTTACAGAGATTTTGGATTTCCATTCATTCATTTTTGCACTTTTCTCCCTGCCCACCCTACCTCCACTCCCAGTTCACTCTTCTCCTTGAAAAGCAAAACTCCTCCATTGTTATACAATCCTCCTGCACCCCCCCACTCCCACCCTGAGTATACCCCATTCTGCAACCCTCATTCAAACTCTTATGATAATCATAATGCCCTAAAATACACTATTTTTAAGCTGTTCTCTCCTTCATCGGCTTCAATGCCGTATACATAATTTATCCAGTTTTTGTCAGTCTTATCCCCACCCTAATGCCAGCCTCATTCTACAACAGTGGCACCACACAGTATCTGTCCTTTTGTGACTGAGATATTTCACTCAGCATAATGTCCTCCAGGGTCATCCATTTTGAATAATATTGCATGAGTTCCTTGTTATTCAATGCAGCGTATTATTCCATTGTGTGAATATACCACAGCTGCTCTATGCAATCGTTTGTTGATGGGCACTTAGGTCGTTTCCAACTCCTTGCTATTGTGAACAAAGCCATGATAAACATGGGTGTGCATATATCTGCTTGTCAGTTATGGTCTCTTTAGGGTATATTCCCAGTAGTGGAATTCCTGGCTCAAATGGTATCTCTATTTGCAACTTCTTGAGAAAGCACCACACTGCTTTCCACAGTGGTTTTACCATTTTACACTCCCACCAACAGTGAATAAGGGTTCCAGTCTCTCCAAAACCGCGCCAGCATTTGTTGCTTGTTGGTCTGTTAAATTTTGCTATTCTTACTGGGGTGAGATGATATCTCATAGTTGTCTTGATTTGCATCTCTCTTAAAGCTAGGGATTTTGAACATTTCTTCACGTGCTTGTTTCGAGGAGCTCCACCAAACACTGTTCACCATGGGTAACCAATATCACATTTGGCACATCAGGGTCACAGTGTTCTGCATAACAACAATCACTAGTTACCTCTGTACAACAGCTAAACAGACCAGTGCCATATCACCTGGAAGAATGTTTGACAAAAAAAAATATATATAAAATTTAAAAGCCGGCATGAGGCTTGTACATAATACATTGTTGTGGTTAGGTGCCGTCAAGTTGCAGACAAATCATTGTGACCCTATGAATGAAAGAAGACCTGAGCACTGTTCATAGACTTTCCAGAGGCAAACCATTTCAGACGTGGATGTCACTCCTGCTTCCAAGCTTGTTTTAATCGAGAAGCTCCACCAAACACTGTCCACCATGGGTAACCATTATCACATTTGGCACCCGTGGACCACCATGCACCAACAGCAAGGAGCCACAGAGACCCTGGGTGGAATCATCCAGGAACAACCCTGACGCCTTCTCCTCCCCTCTCCCTTCAAGAATTTAAGCCACCGCCTGCCTTAAACCCTAGGCCTAGTCTCAGGGCCTCCAACTTTTTTTTTAAATTAATACCCTGTACATAAATAAATGTTCACATCTCAAAAATAACAAATTCCTTGTAGTAAAAAGGTACTCACTAATGGTCCTGAACTAAGTAGGGAAAGTATGTGTTATCTGTTTTTCTGAAAGTATTTAAACCTAAAAAATAGGAGTATATAACTACAAATAGTCATTTTCAGAATTCACTTGAGTCTGAGTCTCTTGAAAAGTGAACTAGTACTATGAGAATAAGACAAAGAGGTTGTAAAATTCTTCGCTGGAAGATACTTGGATCACAAAAGCATGAAGTTACTTTGCTAATGCAGACCCGTGCCAGTTATTAAGTTATTCTCTCTTAGTTCCAAGCCAAACCTTCCATGAACCTGCTTTGTGATGCTGGAGCTGGGATTGCAAAGTGGCGTGTCCTAGCCTCAATTAACTTTATGTTATGGTCTGCCAACAGAAGCACGGATTAAGCAAGAAAAAATGTCGGAAATTGTCAGGCAGGAGGAGGGGAAAGTGATTGGTTCTTCTCTTTTTCAATCATCATTGCTATCATTCTAGCTTCACTAATAACTTTTCAGTAGTAGCAGTTAGCTTTTGGTTCTATGTTCTACTTTTGGCACTCTTGGTATAAGTTTTTTGTGTCCTCTCTGAGGTAGCCTCTTGAATATATATTGTTCACAAAACAATATATGATTTTGACATAATGGAGATGAAGGAGGAAGTTCAGGCTACTGCGAAGGAATTGGCAGAAAACAACGTCCCAGGAATTGATGCCATACATTTGAAGGAAACCCAGCATGGTTCAAAAATCAGCAAAAGTGTATGGCAGGGATGCATTATATCTCCATTTCTTTTCAATCTATATGCAGAACAGATCACCCAGGAAGGTGGATTTTATGAGGAAGAATGTGGTATCAGAATTGGAAGAAGACTCATCAACAACCTGTGTTATGCAGATGACACAGCCTTTATTGCTGAAACTGAAGAGGACATGAGGCATATCCTGCAGAAGGTCAAGGACTTCAGACTTCAATATGGACTGAAGCTCCACATCAAAAAAAACAAAGATTTTCACTACTGGGCCAGTTGTCAGCACCACGGTAGAGAGAGAAGTTAACAGTTTCAGCTTGCTTGCTTCTACAATCAACACTCTTGGTACCAGCAATGAGGAAATAAAAAGATGAAGTGCATTGGGAAAATTGACTGTCAGGGACCTCTCCAGGGTACTGAAGAGCAATGATGTCAGTCAGTAGGCTTTAAGTGTATATATATTTTTGTATATACTGATTTTATTTATTTATTTACTTACTTATTTCAATGCACCTAGGGGAGCTTGCAAGATTGGTAGAAATAGTGCTGAGCTCATTACTACAAAATAGTCAATAATTATAGTCATTGTGTCAACATCTTTATTTTCTACGTGCAAACAAAAACAGTTGAGGTACTGAGAGACTTCATGTTCAGACAAGACCACAGTAACCAATATCTGTGCTGTCCCCTTCTGTTTGAGTCTGGGTTTTTATTTACACAATTAAAATATAGGAACAATAATGCTCATTTAAACCTCACATGCATTCTAAGTATTCAAGCATGCCATGATCACAAAAACAAAAACAAACAAAAAAAACTGCCTTAAAGCATAGAGCAGTCTACAGATATAAAGGATTGTTGGAGCACAGTGTTAACACATTTCTTTAAAATCTTCAAGTATGCTCACTCAAAATGTTAAGTCTGGATATTTGGATGTGTGGTTTAAAATATTGCATTTAAACAGAAATGGTTTCCTTCATTTATTAAACCATTTCAAGTGCACACTGTAAAACTCACTTTTAATCACACTCTGAGAGTGGGACAGAGATGCATAGAGCCATTTATGAAGTTTACAGAACTTTCATCTAAAAGGGAGAAAACCAAACATTGTCTACCATTGATGCTGTTTCAAACACAGGCCCTGGAACCAGCTGAGTAAACTTGGAGCTGAGAACACTTCCTGGTTGGTGACAATATCCTGTCTCAAGCACTGAACTCACTCCTTTCCCTCTGCTCTTCTGGCCCTCACAGACCTTGTGCAAGTGCAACCAGGAAGTTCATTGATTTAACAGAACACACACAACACCAGTGGGAATGGAAGCATTTGCGTTTCCAAGTTAACTATCTGACCTCCTCTTAGAAAATTTGTTCTGAAAGCTGAGATATTTCTGAGAAACTCCACTGGGCAATGATACAATAGTTTGTTTTAAATATTGGTTTTTAGGATCTACTTTTAATTATGTGATCTGGGTAAAATAATGTATAACTGGTAAGTACATAAGCACATAAGGCTTTGACTGATATAATTATATCTAGCCTACTCTATTCAAACATATTTATTTAACCCCTAAACACAACACAAACTGTGGACAGTCATTTAATGAGCCCCACTACGTGTAAATTACATTTTCTTTTTAAAAACAAAGCAAGTGTAATTACAGCTAGTTTGGTTTTAATTCCTTTTATGGAGTCTGCTCAGAATTTAACTTACTATTTGCACTTTGTCCTCTGACCTTGGAATAGCCATTGCTTATCTAATGAAAATTTTCATCTCTAATGAGATATTTGGTTTTCATGAACCAAATTCTCACACTATATTGAATGATCCTGATGGTTACAGCATATTGGAAGTCTAGGAAACCTAGCAAAATAATTTTACGTGCAATTTTTATTTCTAAACAACTAACGTACACATGTAAAAGATGAACTTAAAGGAAAAAGTTACCAACCTAATACCAAAAAAGAAATAATGATTTCCTAGGGTCGCTATGAGTCGCAAGCGACTCGATGGCACATAACAACAACAACAACATGTACTTAAGATGTTGTTTGGGTTTTTAAGTGGTCATAAGTAGACAAAAGATGAATTTTTAGCAGACTTGGTAATCAGTTAAACCTGAAGCATGTGGCCAGGAGGGACTTTTCCTTGGAGAAGAACATCATGCCTCACACGAGAGGAAGACCTCGATGAGACAGATTGATGCGGTAACTGGGACAATGGGGGTTGGTATGTTGGAGTCAGTGAGACTGGCTCAGGACAGGGCAGGCTTCAGAGCTGTTGTACATAGGGTCGCTATGAGTAGCAGGCAACTTGAAGGCACATAACAACAACAACAACATTTCTATTTTCTTCTAAATATTTCTAAGTGTCATTTACACAGTTTTCTCTTTCTCTTTCTTTCAGAAGCACATTCTTTTCAGTGTTGAACACTTTGATTTTTTTATATCTCCCTCTGGTGGAGGAAGACATCCCACAAGCCTTGCTTCTTTGTTGGTTCAAATCCAAGAGTGGCTCATCTAGAGAAAGGCAATCTCTCTCTTTGTGCTTTACTTCCTGTAAAACCTTGCTGCAGTGTCAACTGTCAGTTCATTTCAATTTGACAGCAACGAATCTGTGGGGTGTTTTGGGGCTCTTTCCTAAGATTTAACATCTTTGAAACCCAATGGAGGCACACCAGTGGACAGAACTGACGGAAGGGGAGTGGTTTGTTTTCATTAAGCCATAGGATAAATTCTGTTCTTTATTTAAGCGCTAATGGTCCCTATTCCGGATTCAGAAAGAGGCTCCAAAGTGATCATTTCTGTTTCTTTTTCCATCTTCTTTTCTTCAGAATGCCTATAATTAATGAAAACCAAGCACACTTTTCCTAAAATTTAGTTTAGCTACATCACATCTGGTGAAATTTGATTCCATTAAATATGTTTCTTTCCCCCCCCTAAGTTAATAATTATATGTAAGTTTCTACTGCTAGATATACTTTTACTGCAAGCCTGAAGAACAAAAAAACAAAACCATCATCATGAATAAAAAACAAAACTAATAAAATTGTTCATAAATATTTTTCACACATCATTTAATAAGGAGAACAAATAACAGTTATAACTATTAAGGCTTGAATGTGCTCCCCCTCCCCCCAAAAATGTTATAGAATCCTAACTCCTATATTTGTACGTGTTATTCTGCATGTGATTCAAGTTTTGCTTGTTATGCTAATCAGGTCAGACCTTGTTGTTGTGTACCATCTCATTGGAACCAACCCATAGCTGACCCTCCAGTGTGTTCTTAAAGGCAGTTAATCACACGAGAGGAGACTTCTCATCCTCTCCAGTGGAGCAGCTGGTGGATTCTAATTATATGCCTTTGGGCTGGAAGTGAAGCTCCTTACCACTAAGTCATAGACTTTGCTGTTTGTTACTGTTAGGTGCCATTGAATACAGTATGGCTTATAGCAACCCTATGAACAACAGATCAGAAACTTGTCCTATACTGTGCCATCCTCATCATCTCTGACATACTTGAGCCTGTTGCTGAAGTCACTATGTCAGGCCACCTGGTTGAGGGTCTTTCTTTCTCCAACACTTTATCTTTCCAATAATGCCCCTCTCCAAGGAATAGCCCCTCCTAACAATTTTCCCAAAGTATATAAGATGAAGCTTTGTCATTTTCGTCTCCAAGGAACACTCTAGTTTGCCCTTTCTCTAAGACCCATGTATTTGTTCTTTTGGCAGTCAGTGGGATAACCAATAATATTCTCTAGCACTACAACTCAAAGGCATCAATTCTGTTATCATCGTTCTTTGTCCAGCTTTCAGGTGCATGGCAAGTAACTGAAAAGACCGTGGCCCAAATCAGGAGCATCTTAGTCTTCAGACTGACATCATTGCTCCTCAGTAATTTGGAGAGGTCTCTGACTGCACACTTTCCCAGATCAATATGTTTCCTGATCTCCTGACTGCTGGTATGAGGGTGTTGATTATGGATCCAAGTAAGATAAAGTTATTGATCATTTCAATAATCTTTTTTTACCTATCATGATATTACCTATTGGTCCAGTGGTGAGAATTTTTGTTTTCTTGATGTTGAGATGTAGAACATATTGAAGCCACAGACTTTAATAGGGTATAAATCTAATCTCTTATTTATTTTAAAAAACTAAATTCGTTGTAAAGGCATCTGCATACAGGGTAAAATGCTATATGAGTATGTTTCCAAGAAATCTACAGGATACCCAGGATTACCAGTGAAGAAGGAATCTTCATAGTCAAGACCTTAATGAAAATTTTCAACTGCCAGACTGTGTAATATTATCTATGTATGATATTTACTTCAGTAGCACTAGGGAATTAAGGTGGACATTCTTAAATAACAACTGGTTCCTTTTAATTAAAAAAAAAGTATAAAGTAAGAACACTTTTTAAAAAAAATAAGAACAAATTTACAACTACAATATCTCATTATCTCAATGTGGTGTTAGCCTAAAAGTTAACTTTTTTTAGACATTAGGTAACCCCTCTGTTCAAAAGCTAACTTAGTTGCAGACACACGTGGCCTTGCAAATCAGCATAGTCTTGCTAATCATCAACAGCTAAAGCAGCAATATAAAGAGAGCACTCTCCACACTAGACGGTATGTGAAAACACCAACACAGGAGCGGCAGTGTGACTGTGTTTAACTTTTCTGCTACATCCAGGCTGGCCCATTGCTCACCAATTTCTAAAAACAAAAACAAAAAATCCCCAGCAAACCAACCCAGCTTGCATACCTACAGTTACATGAGTCATTCATTCCCCTGAGGGATCAGAGTCCCTGGCAGACCTTCTAGCAAATCTTCAAACCCACAGGAATTAGGGAGTGAGCCACAGATGGAGCTGTTAATAGAAAGTATGGACTTATACAACTGGTTAAGCTTTTGTGGTACACTGACCTGAGGCTTCTCATTGCTATTAATCTTAGCAGGACAAATTATAAAAACAGTCAGGTACACTCAGGTGACATTTTTAAAATTTCAGCAGTTTTTGAAAGTGTTGTTATCATTTACTGTTGACCATAATTGACTTGTTGCTGATTCTCCAAAGGTTACAGAGGCTATAACTCACAAAGGAGGAAATCCCTGTCTTTCTCACTTGGAATAGTGAATGGAGTCAAACCACATGACTTTAGATTGGCAGCAGAACTCTTTACTACAAAGCCACCCAATCTCTGTTAATAATAATAACAACTGAAAAATTTATTCTTAGTCACTCACACTCACTCATTCTCACCAAGTTGGAGCCAACTCACAGCTGATCCTCCAGTGGATTTTTGGAGGCTGAATTTAAATGGAAGGAGATTGCTCATCTTTCTTCCTCTAGATGATGGTAGACTTGTCTATAGTCATACTGCTTTTGCTTGCCTTTATGTGAGCAACCCAATCTCCTAAAAACTAGCCCCCAGAGTTTCCCCCCTTAACCCACTACCTTACCTCACTATTAATAGTTTTGGACATAACATGTGTGTTCGTTCATGCATTAATTTATCTACCTCCCATTGTTAAGAAGAAGAAAAAGATAATATTATGATGCTAAGCAACCTACAAGAATTTATGGTAGCATAATGTCTTGTGTTTTGCTTTCTAACGGGAAGGCTAGAAGTTCAAGTCTACCACTTCTCTATGGTAGACAAGTGGATAGTCTCTTCCTGTAAAGATTTATAGTCCACAAAAAAACAATGGAGACCTAGTATGAGTCAGAATTGACTTGATAGCAATGAGATATAATCTATAAAGATGAACCCCCCTGAATAAGATGAAATAATACAGCGGCTACAAGAGTAGGTTTAAAGTGCAGCAGAGGGTAAAAGATCAGGAAATATTCCCTTCTGTTGTGCTCAGGGTCACTGTGCACTGGAAGTGGCTTGATGGTACCTAACAACAACAACATACGAGCTTCTCAGTGTTTACTTATTTCTACGTCTGTAAAAATTACTTTTATAGTTTGAATTTCAATACTGAGAAAATATATACTCTTTGATTCTTGGAAATTTATCTTAAAGCCCTTCTAGGTGAATCTTATCTATAGTCATATAGCTTGCCATAGAGTCTATTCTAACTCATAGCAAAGACCCATTAAGTTTCCTGTCTTTAGGGGGAGATTGCCTATATTTCTCCCATGGAGTCAGTGTCTCGTGGATTTGAACCACTTACTTCCTGGTTAGCAGCCAGGTGCATTTGTTCTGGACTATGCCCCCAAGGCTCCTTATGAAGTGAGTGAAAAGGTAAGGTTTTGTAGAGATATCTTTCAAGGTCTCTATGTTTGGGTCAAATGTTTTAATTCAAGAATAATATACTATGTAATCCACAGCATTACTTTAGGGAAATTATGTTTAGAGAAATATATGTGGAAAGACTAGGCTCTAAATCTTCTCTAAGATAGTAATGCACTGTAACCAATAATAATTCAGGTTCCCTAAAAGCTTGCCTTCGGAAGAAACAGAATAGAATTCTTCACTAGAAACTTTCTCAATAGAGGAACATGATCCCCCTGGAGTGAAAAGATAAATAGGACTTAATGTTATGTCTACAGTATCCATTCTATAAACAGCACCACTTACAACTTAAATCTTCAAGATACATAGAAAGATAAGAAGAGAGTAAGGATTTTGTTTCAGGTGAGATCATGAAACAGATGATAGGGGCCAAGAGTCCTTGGTAAACCTTATCCTGCTCTCCTCTCAGCTCACCTTTGCTTGACTTCACATTACATCTCTTCAAGTGAACTCACCATTAACTTTGAACTTTCCCCAGTCAGGGGGGGAAAGTCTACATGCCCCTTAACAATGACAGATGCTCTATATTTATAAACTTCTGAGGATAAATCAGAATTTAGCATATTTACTTACATTTTTTAACTCTTTAGGATATAACCAGAGACACATTTTTAGAAAGACTTTCAAAAGTGATTTTTTACAGTGTAATGCAAAGAAGACTGATGTAGATGAATAAATTAATGATGAAAACTTACAGACTTATCTTTTTAGTAGGCGTTTAGTAGGAAATAGAGCAGTCTGTCTCATTTGCTTCCTATTAGATGTGACAGATGACATGTGAGACAATCAATAAATAGCTAATAAAAAGGAAAATGCAAACTCATTTCCATTGAGCTGGACCTCACTCATAGCTAGTCTTCTAGAAGGTTTTCTGAAACTGTAAATCACACAGAAAATTGCCCATCTTTCTTCCTTGGAGCCGGTATTGGATTTGAACTTGCAGAAAGGATCAGCCTTTGGGTTAGCAGCATGACTCCCTGTGGACTGTGCAACCAGAGCTCCCTAAATTCCAAATGACTCTCATTATTTCTGTATTTCAGAGCTGGGAAGGACTACCAATGAGAAATGGCCTATGTGAGTAAGACTTGCACCTCCTTTGAAAATGTCTTTCATCATCTGGTTTTCTTGGTTGTGGTGGTCACAGGGGCCCAAGGGGTTTATGAGGTGCCTCTCTTTTCTAAGACATTGCATTTCCTTAACTGCTTCTTCCCCACCTGTGGTTAGGGAAAAGAGATAAAGGAGAGATTGCAGCTTGAAAGCCCAGTAGTTACAATTTTATATTTTTTTTGCTGAAAAGTGAAATGGAAAATTTTAGAGTTCATATTCTGGAAGACATAGGTGCCTTCAACGAAGAATAGGGGCCATTTTCCCTAAACAAGTGCTCTGGATTCCAGTCTTCCTGGCCTTCCCACACTCCAGCAATTGGCTACAATTTAACGGTATTAAAAGCCCAGGTTCAATCCTATGACTCAGAAGTATATACATTTTTCTCCCTTCCCATAAAAAATTTCTGAGTTTTAAAGTGGATTCAACTCAGCTTCTTTTGAAAAGGATAAATCGAAAAAAAGAGGCAACATTGTCCAATAAAAAGGGAGAAATAACATGGACTTCCTTCAAGGGCAATTTATTTTTTTTCCCTTTTCAACATTTCACCACATATATTTCTTCTTATGCTGTCTAAGCTGAGGATGCCATGTAAATGGGTCACTGCGAAATGCAGCAATTTCATTCTTCTCCAGTCAAAATAAGAAACAAAACAGTATGATGTCACATCTAGTAACTTTTGAGGGCTTTACAGTAATTAAAGTATGCCGGGACACTGAACTGTACGAGGAGGAATGTGGCATCAAGATTGGTGGAAGATTCGTCAACCAACCTGCGCTATGCCGATGACTCAACCCTGGTTGCTAAAACCAAGGAGGACCTGAAGTATTTGCTGCAGAAGGTCAAGGACTGCAGTCTTCAATATGGATTGAAGCTCAACATCAAGAAAATAAAGATTCTCACCACTGGGCCAATTAGAAGCATCATTATGGATGGTAAAGAGATTGAGGTCGTTAACATTTCTAGTTTGCTTGGCTCCACAGTCAACAAGCTTGGCACCAGCAGCCAGGAAATCAAGAGACAAATTGCATTGGAAAAGTCAGCTGTGAGGGACCTCTCAAGAGTACTGAAGAGCAATGACATCAGGCTGGAGACTAAAGTGCATCTGATTTGGGCTATAGTCTTCACAATTGCGTGCTATGCATTGGAAGGATGGATAGTGACTAGAGATGATAGAAAGAGGATTGATGCCTTTGAACTGTGGTGCTGGAGAAGAGTGTTGAATATACCATGGACTGCTAGGAGGACAAACAGGTTCATCATAGAGAGGATTAAAGCAGGCTGTTCCTCGGAAGCAAGAATTCTGAAGTTTTGTCTGACATACTTTGGGCATGTTGCAAGGAAGGACCAGTCCTTAGAGACTGTTTGGGAGAGTGGAGGGACAGCACAGGAGAGGAAGACCCTTGATGAGATGGTTTGATTCAGTGATTAGGGTAGTAGGAGTGGGTGTGTCGGAGACAGTGAGGTTGGCACAGGATAGAGCCGGGTTTAGGGCGACTTGACACATAACAACAGCAACATATATGAAGGTTTAAAAAAATTCCTCTTCCCTCCCATAAAATACAAGAACAACCAATTTTCACCATCAAGTAAAAGTAAAAATGGATTCTTTTTAAAATGAGTCCGTAGTGGTATTTAGGGACTTAGTTGTAGGCTGCTGTGCTGAAATTATGACAAACCAAAGTGTAGGGCTGGATCTAGCTCTGTTTCAGTTTTCTTTTCAATATCCAATGCTCACAAAAAAAGTTCTGAGAATGTTCCAAATGTAAGGCAGGGATCTGTTTGGATTTCACCATGGGTATGCTCTTTGGGTTGGACGCTGGAGGGTGAGGCACATTTTGCAGGACCCATGTTGACTACCTTGTTCGTAATCTATCAAGGTAAAAAAAAATCTACTGTCTCCTCCTTTGAATTCCATTACCTGGAAGTCTACTCGGTATCCCATGATACCTCCTATTCCACCAAATCCGTTCACAAACTGGGCTCCTTCTTGTGACTTATCTATGACAATTTCCAATGGAGCTCCAAATTTTTCATGGTTACATGCTCTCAATCAGCTCATGTTCTTGTCCTGTCTCTTTATCTGTGAAATGAGGTCTATCCTTCTCTTGTTCTGGAGTTGGATAGAGAATTTTCTCCTCTTCTGCGCCTTGGCAACAAAGAACATATCTCATTCTATCCAGATTTTCATAGACTGTTAGAATCTCTACAGCTCCTCTTTCCAAAGCCTTTAGTGTATTTTCAACTCCAAAATAGTATTTGCCCATGTCTTGGCTGATTTCATCAAAATATCGTCCTATTAATTTCTTCTCTTGAATGAACTTCACATTGGAGAGGACTTCAGTAGGTAACTCAATAGTTTGGTTGAATCCATTTTCACCACCGTAGGTGTTATCAACTAAATTCAAAACTTTATACTGCAATCTCTGATCAAACATCAGATTGACTTAGTTCAGTTTTAAAGTCAGTGGATTCAGCTAAAATAAGACCAGTCACATTCACTTTGTCCCCAGAAATGAACGGCGGCACAGCAATCTTGGCTACTTTCTGAACATTAATTGTGACATTTTCCCATTCTTAATCAGGCAAATCGTAAGGCAGACTGAACTCCTCTACCATGTTTCTTTGGAAGACACACAATAAATTTGTGCAGGGCTACTCTTGTATTTCCCTGGAGAGTGCCAAAAAGTGCACCACTACCATCTACTACAGTGAAGCCAAACTTGCAATCCCCAAGAGTAGCGCTGTAAGAGCCTCTGTATGGAATGTTGTCACACAAATACAATGACACGTTGATTCATTTGAAAGGCTGACTTTCTTTTCCTTTCCTTCTTCTGCTACAATTTTTCCCACAATAAACCATTTGGAGTTGTAATGGCTCTCAGAAGTAAAAGGTGGTTGACTCCTGATGTAACATTAGATGCAGTCCCAAACTCACCTGCTAACATTTTTGCCACTCGTGATATCTGGTCTTTGGGAGGAATGATCAGTGATATCATGGTTGTGCCATTGCCGCAGGCTGCCTCCAAGCTTTCAATGAGCTTCTTGATCTTCCAGATCTCCACGTTCCTGTTGGCAACACTGGGGTCGTCCACCATCATCTCATCTCTTCCAAAATTATGGAAGCTTCACAAATTTGCGTGTCATCCTTGCGCAGAGCCTATGCTAATCTTCTCTGTATCGTTCCAATTTTAGTATATGTGCTGCCAAAGTGAGCACCAAGGCCAATTTCTTAAAGGAAAAAATACTGTGAGGTGCCCTTCAGTTGGCTCAGGCCTGCAGTGACAACAGAATGAAACACTGCCCAGCCCTGGACAGTCCTCACAACCTTGGGCTTGAGTTTGCTGCTGCATTCACTGTGCCAATCCATCTATTTGGATTGGCCTCCTCATTTTACTAGGCACTGAGACGAGCATTTAAAACCCTTTAATAAATATATTGTGCTGTCTTTAGAATCTTGCTCAAATACTCAGCATTTGGAAATGCAGCTACTGTCAATGTAAGCCATCACAACACGAAACCTCCCGGCCTCAGACAAGGTCAAGCTCCTTCCTTAGCATGCTTCTGTCTCTCCCTTCTTCTCCTCCAACCGCCTCTGATTGAGTCAAACAGTATTAACAAGAAGTTCAAACTCCTTATTGTGGAGTCAGTGCAGACTCATAGCTCTGTATGGCTTCTGAGGCTGGAAATTGCAATGGGAGGAGATTGTCCAACTTTCCCCCACAGACAGGCTGATGGATTTGAAATGTCAAACAAGCACAGCTTTGGGGTTAACAGTGCACCTTAAATGGATTACGCCACTCCCCAGTCTTAACAAGGAAACTGGGAATTCTCAGAGTCATTTAAAATCATTAAATCATTCTGTCACTACCCTTTTAGACTACAATCATAGAACCATTTAAACAGAAGAATTTTTTGTTGTTGTTTCTGTATATATTTCATGTCACTTCTCTCTGCCCTTCTTTCTTAAGAATGAGAACCTGAGACAGGAGTCTAGAAAATGAAATGCATTCCCTTTCTTACTTTTTCAGATAGAAGTGGCCAATGAGATGTAAGAGAGAGTAATTTGGGCAGCATTTCCAGGAAAGCCTTTCAAATGCTACCGATCAAATGAGAGAGAGCTGATTTTTATCTTCATCTACTTTCCCTTGCTCTTCTTCCTGCCTGGAATACAGAAGTAACTCATGAGCAGCTTATCTGACTATGAGGCAACACTGAAGATGGAGAACAGATGCTACTATCAAGCCTTCACATCACCTTGACTCCTTCTGGGGTCCATTTTCATTGGGATTAAAACAAAACAAACCACCACCAAAATTCCCAATTTAGTTTAAGTCACAGAGGTGTGTGTGTTTGTGAGTGAGTGTGTGTGTGTGTGTGTGTGTGTGTGAGAGAGAGAGAGAGAGACAGAGAGACAGAGAGACAGAGACAGAGACAGAGAGATTACGAGTGATATTAAAAGACAGTGAAGGGAAAAGTGTCTCTTCTACTGTGCTGCCCCGCTTGTTGACTAGAAAATGAAACATTTTATTTTTTGTTTCCTTCAGGAGAAAAGGTCTTTAACAAATTTTTTGGGGGGTGCTGGTTTAAACTAAAATATACTTCATTCCCTTCCATTTTCTTTCTTTTCAGAAGAGCCCGTCACAGAGCATCCATGCCCACAGGACTTGTTTACTCATTTGTAAGGATAAACTGTATGTAGTGGTATATTACTGACATCTGCAATTTCCCCGACTGCTTCATGCCTGATGTTGCAAAATTATAACTAACAGAGGCAATTCCATCTACTGCTCCAAGGCACAGGAAGTATTATTTAAAGGACTTCAATTTTAATGACAGCTTGAGTCCAAGCTGTTAGAAAAACTACGTGTGGGTTTTCCCCGTCCAGGTAACTAAATCAGGTGACCCCTTCAAAACAGCATCCTCTCCCAACGTACTTTGGATTTTAATTATTCAACTTAATTCAACAAGCATTTATCAAAGCTCTGCAGTGGGTGCCTCAGTAATTGAATACCAACACCTGCCCTCAGGAGTTCACAATCTAGCGAGAAAAAGTATTCCCCACTGACATAAATTTAACACAAGGCAGATCACAGGAGCCCTTAGACATCTGGTCATTTCTAGCTCACAGCAACAATGTGGAATTGCTCCACAGGGACCCCAAGGGCATAATCATGCAGGAAGCAGATGGCCACATCTTTCTCCTGTGGAGCTGGTGATGAGTTTGCACCACTGACCTTTAGCTTATCAACCAAGGGCCCTATTCACTGCATCACTAGGTACCACTGTACCTAGTGTCAGGAGAGGCCTGTGCTATGTGCCCTACAAACCATGACCTTTGGAGGAAAGCTTCAAGAGAAATATACTGAACTGGAAAAGCTTTCTAACAAAAAGAATTGCCCTCCAGCTAACAGTAAGCCCAGAGGTGAAAACCCCTGGGGGAAGTTGTGACAAGAATGTGGGACTAAAAGGTAGGAAAAGTAGCCCAAGAAAGCAAGACTCCAGGTGAAGCAACAGTCACTTCCACAGGAGCTGGTGACTGACTGGACGTGGCAGTGGAAGAAAACACCATATGATGTGACGGGGGGTGCTGGGCGGTGGGGGGGGGCGGAAATTTATTTTATTAGCCAGATTGCTGATGCTTCAGAGCCCACTCATATCCTCTTGCCTTGACCATTTCACTGCCCAACACCTGTATCTTTTGTTTTCTTGCCTAAGTGATTTCACAGATGTCCAGTGGTTTAACCAGTTTGTACTTGACTGCTGCATTTGTTATGGTTGGCATTTGTTCAGTCCACCGGTTCTGGGGAGGTGGAGGCAGGCCTGGAAAGCTGCTTCAGTTCCAGTCACAGCCAGGAAAGCCACAGAGCGCTGCTGCGGTGCTCCACACCAGCTATCCATGACTGGGAAGCAGCCTAAGGGCAACCAGCAACAGCCAGACCTTCTCAGCTTCTGAACCCTTCCCTTGCTCATGAGAGGATCAAAGTGCCAAGGAATTAACACTCAAAAGGAGCAATTCTTACTGGAAGAGTCACAAAAGATGGTGCATTAAAATTAGCTCAGCTCTCTTGCCCCTCCCCCCAGCCCCCGTGGGTGAATAAGTATGGGTGTATTTTCTACTTGAGCTGTCAGAGTATCTCAATGGCTTAAGTTCCAATTGTTCATAGTGGTAAATTGTTAATAACATCATTGTATTGGTCGCCTTCTTTTCCCTTTCCTATTATCCTAACTAGGATCAACTCCCAAATATATTGTTGTTGTTGTTGTTGTTGTTTTTAAGTGCCGTGGAGTAGTAAATGACCCATAGCAGCCCTATGAACAAAAAACCTGAACACGTGTATGACTTTCATCATTGCCCCAAGTTCACAGTTTCCAGAGGCAAGCCATTTCAGAAGTGTATGCCACTCCTGTTTCCAAGCTTGTTTTAACCATGAGCCTCCACCAATTACTGTCTATCATGGGTAACCATTATCACATTTACAGTTTTTAGCATCACAGCAACCATGAGCTACCTCTGTACAGCAAGTGGACAGACCAGTGCTATACCACTTAGAAAAATGTTTGACCAAAAGCAATTAAAACCAGGCCTGAGGGCCGCAGATTAAAATAACCCACCTTCAGCTTGGTAGCATAACTTTCTATCTACTAGGCCAACAGAGCTCTTTCGTTGTTGTTGTTGTTGTTAAGTACTGTCAATTTGTAGATGACTCATAGCAATCCTATGAACTACATCCACTCAAAGCCCTTAAATTCTGTGGTTAGCTTCTGGAGAAATCCATTTTAAAGACAAATAATATAGGTGAAGACAATTTGGAGCTAAAATTCATGCATGTGACATGAGTCATTGCTGCTGCTTATTCAAGCACTATTACCATGATGGAGCTGCAAGACCTCTCTTTAAAATAAGTTTTTCAGAATTAAATAGAGGGAAAACAGAACTATGGGGTATGCTAGTTATGCTGAGGGTAAACCACAAATCATAAGATACACCAGAATAAGAGATGTTTGTAAAATGAACAAGAGATGTTCAGGAGCATTATTTAGAGCACAAGCATTATCTAGTCACATGCTTGTACATTGCTGTTGTGACGTGCTGTCAAGTTCTTGAAAGTGAAAAGTTGACGATAATTCTTAGAGAAAAGCAGCAGCATTTGAACAGGATTCCACTGTGGGAGATGTCAAGTCCTCATGGTAGGAAGCTGAGCTGCAGTCCAAAAGGCATGAGGTTTGCATACATCAGCTACTCTGAGGAAGAAGGATGGGCAATACCATCCTATGAAATTTACTGCCCCTGAAAACCTAGCAATGAGTTGGTTCTGACTCATCGGCACACACCAACAACATGGGAAGCACAATCGCGTTGTTTCTGCATTTGTGGATTATTGTTACTTATGATTTATCATATAACTTAATAAGATTTTGAATGAAGATCCCCCAAAAGTGTAAAGACCAGATCTTTATGCACTGTCACAAACATGCACCAATAAGTATTGGAGTTAAACGGCTATTATTCTTAAATAGACACTTGGAGAGGGGGGGAAAAAACCCAGGATTTAGGAAAAAATGGGTAATCTTGAGATGTTCCAGCTCTCAGAAGTTCTCCTAGATTCCACGAATGATGCAGTTGAATGTTCATATGAATGTTCATATCGTCCTTACAATCCCAACCTAGAATGCACTGCTGTGTCGTGTCTTTGAAACAAGACGACAATTCCCTTTCAGTTGAAAATTCTTAGCAGTTTGTACAAAGTTATGGCAGGTTGGAGTTTTGAGGAGCAGAAACTAGGGTGAAGATAATTATAAATCATATTTTTTAAGAAGTGATCTCACAATTAAACATTTTAATGCAAGCGAAGGAAACAGTACTAGGTAGGAAGAGAAATTAGTCTCAGGTGACGAATGGGAGTTCTGAAGCTGCGACCTCTTTAGATTTGTCTCGAATTGGTTTGCCATCCTTTTCCCTTGGAGCAGCTGGTGGATTCTAACTACAGGCCTTTTTGATTGGTAATGTAATTCCTTACCACTAAGCCACCAGCACTCACACTGTGCACGCAAAGACAGGCGATCTAGTCCACCAGCTGCTCAACAGGAGAAAACTGCACAATCTACTCCTGTGTGAGGTACAGCCCATGAACATTCACTGGAAAATCAGCTATGAGTCAGTTCCATCTGGACAGAAATAATAGTATATTAGTTATAAAATTGAAGAGTTGAGAGTCGTATGTCAATAATTAACATAAATAAGCAGTATAAACAAACTGAAACAAGTTATGAATACCAGTTTTGTCTTTGTTTTCTAAAAAAGAAGCTAAGACTCTAGGAAGTAAAGCTCTGTATTTCATTCTTTCACTCAGATCACTTTTTATATAACAAATGTTCAGTTATTGCTTACTAATGATGATTATTACTTTACTGAAAGCAATACCAAGAATAAAGAACAGTCCACCAAAGCATAGCCCTTACACATTACAAAATTTAAAGTAAAAAAAAATGCATGCAACTTTCTGAGACATGTATTTTTAGGATTTACCATAAGGGGGGAAATTACCATCCCTCTCATATATTAAACTACTCCTGCAAATAGTCTGAAATATCCTTGTTCCCATCTGTTGTTCCTAGGATTACTATGAGTTGTACTCGTCTCGACAGTACGTAACAACAAATTTCCATTTGGTGCTTAGCCCAATTCTTCAGTGTTCAGGTAGATGAAGTTTGTTTTATTTTGGGGTTTTTTTGCTTAGCTCTTCCAGTATTTTTATTGTAAGGATACATTATGATGCATTTACCTAAGTGACTTTTTAACTAAAACTCTGTAATTAATTTTTGAAAGGTAAGTGATATAATGTGCCAATGATTTTTTTTTAAATATAGAGAAAGCATGTACTACTATGAAGAACAGAGAAACATAGACAACAACAATTCTGATTTTGAAATAGAAATGAATTAATGTAGATGTGCAGCAGATGGCTTTAGGTACATTTTGAGCTTGGAATGAAGATATCTGCTGATGATTTTTGGTACAACAATCTGACAAGTTTTTTCTCCCACCCATAATTTGAACCAATCTGATGTTGATTCTCAGGCATTTCTGATCCTTGATGGAACTGGAGCACAACCTGAGTGACTCAATGTCATTAGCTAGCTATTCCCTCCCCCAAAAAGCTATAATAACACAAATGAGAAAATCAAATTACATGATATAGGGAAAAGAGAATTGTATATGAAACAGATTTCACTCTAGCCATGACGCTTCCCCTCTTTGACGTTCTTAAATTTGACCTTTATAGGTTTCAAGAATTAAATTAGAAACTTACATCGTATGATCCATCACTGAAGTTTTTATTTTAGATGTTATAAGGCATTGAATAAATTTCCACATTAGAGATATCAGTCTATATTAAGTTTAAGCTCAAATTTTACAATAAAGCTTTCTAAGCAGCCCTCACAAGTCACTTTAAACTTAAGAAATAAAATCACGTAATGGCTCTAATGGCCAGTTCTCTTCCTTGTTTCCAACTTCTGCATTCCAGTCACAAAATATTATTATTAATGTATCTTGATTTCACTCCCAATTAATATCAGACTAGAAATGTTGATAGGAAGTGCCAATTTCTTCCTCTTTGGTTTTAGTGGTTGGTGCCTATGATAGTTGTATTACAGGTATTCCTTGCACATGTAGATACTATCCTATCGCTCACACCATCGTTCCTCAGATTGATCTTGAAATGTTTTGGGTTTTTTTTTACTAACACAACACTTTACACAACACAATTTCTCATCATTTCATTATTCCTGGAAAAATCTGCCAAAAAATTTGAAAGGCTGCTGACTGGTGAACAGACTAGAAGGATGTTTCCTTGTGTTTTAATGACTACTCAAAGGCATTTGACTCTGTGGATTGCAACAAATTATGGATAATGTTGAGAAGAAAGATAATCTCAAGAACATATAATTGTGTTATTCAGTTACTGTTATTCAACCTATTCAATTGTCTGAACAGAACATGTGTGTGGTTTAAAATCAGAAAAGGTGTGCAGAAGAGTCTTATCCTTCTCCACAGCTATTCAGTCCGTATTCTGAACAAGACATTTAAGAAGCTGGACAGTGTTCAACAGCTCCTATCTGACATTTAAATAGAGAAATTTAATGAGCATTAGTCTACCTGAGAGCTGATAGATGGTTAAGTCATCATTTTAGTGGCACCGCTGGTAACACATGTGGTTTCTAATCAAAAGGTTACCAGTTTGAATCCACTAGCCAACCCATGGAAGAAAGATGAGTAGTCTCTACTTATACATATTTACGGACTTGGAAACCAGATAAAGGATTCTATGAGTTGGAAACAACTTGATGGCAAGAAGTTTGGGGGTTTTTTTACTTCATATATGTGTCAATGTGGGTGTATTTATGTATATTTATATATCTGTTTTCTGTTAACATTTGCAATGTATTCTTTTTTATGCCTGTCTGGAAACAAGATTTTGTAGGAGGTGAGGAAGTTTAGATTCCATGCTTATGTAACTCTTTCAAGAAGCTTCTGTATAAAGGAGAGTAGAGAGAAGGGAAAAAACCAATGTTATAAGTATTTTTGTAACAGCAACTCGGAAGTAAGTTAGGAAGGACTTAAGTTGCAGTCAAAGACTTAAATAGGAAACAAACAAAAAACCAAACACAAATGAAAAACAACAAAATCTCACAACTAGTGGCTAAATGATAGTGTTTCCATCTACAGAAATACTATCTTTTTAACCAAAATAGCAATATATATGCCTTCAAAAATTCTACAATTAACTTCATTTTAATAAAGAAGATGAATTCAAGATGTGTTTAATTAATGTATCAAAAAGTTAGCATTTCCTCCCCACCGCCTGACAGTAACTTGTAATTTCAAGGTGCAAAGAAAGATATCAACTTGCTATTTCAAGATGAAGCAGGCAGTAGTAAAGAACCCAGATTCATCTGGATTTGAAAATGATTTTGTATTTTATAACCTTTGTGAATCTGGACAAGTCTGAGAAAAATCTGTAGCTATATATTGCAAATACCTAGTAGGCAGACTTTGAAGAGAAACAGGGCCAGGACTGTATAAGACCTACCCAGTTCTGTAGATGCTCAGTCCATTGTTGAAAGTTTCACTTGTTCCTATCTTGTGGTTTCAGTTGACTTTTTTGCAAAATACAAAGTTTAGTGACTGGTTTGAATTAACACAAGGTCTCCGATATATAAGCCATTTTCTCCTCATTGCGAAAATTGGAGGCCAGTTGGTAAGTCAAACCTCCTCTTGTTATAAGAGGTGTCAGCAGAAAAACTCCCACATTCCTTACACTAGCTGTCACTCACTTCTACAATTTCAAACACGCTTTTCTTCTTAACCTTTGATGATTAAAGAGTATATTGCTAAATTTCATGCCTGAGTCTGCCAGGTACCTAATAAGTAATATCTGTCTTCCTTTTTTGTTCTGTGGCACCATGCTAGGCTATATCTGTATTATCTAATATGCCTCTTACTTGTGTGATTTTTACTAATTGCATTGCTTTCAAACTTGTTTCCATTTCCAAGAGAAAACTAAAATAAATAAATGAATGAATGAATGAATGAATGCACAGCTGTTAAAGACTCAGTGAGAAGAAGGAATGTGAGGTCTGATGGAGTTCTAGCATCGCACACCTCGCAGCATGTCACATTCTTGGTCATCTTTATGGTGCTTCCTACACAGGGTCTACAGCTGCCACATAACAACAATGCGATTGCAATGATTCCTAGACAGACCCGTCTGCCTGCAGGATAGACGAGGTCTTAGTATATTCACATTTTCAGATACTTTTAAAGTAATAACAATGCAGATGAGGGAAAGAACAGATTATAAGTGATATATGATTGAGTATTATGGTTAGCACAGGAATCCAGAATTAAGGTTGCATAGAGAAGTGTACTCGGGGTGGGGGGTGGGGGGAAGGGACGTGGGAATTGTATACTAATGAAGGAATTTTTTTCTTTTTTTTTCTTTTCTCTCTTCGGAGGGGGAAGCGAGCTGGTGGGGAGGGGTGGGCAGGGAGAAAATTGTGGCAATGAATGAATGGAAATCCAAAACCTCTGTAAAAATAAAAAAAATTATTTTAAAAAAAGTAATAACAATGCAGGGATAAATTATTAAGATGCAATAGTTTTTCACCCATATTGCTGATAAGAAGCACAAAATGATACCTTCACTAAAGTGATCACAGTTCACAGTTGCATAGCTGTGCTGCTAACCTCAAGGCATTGCTTCTCAGGCAGTTCTGATCCGTCAACAGCTCACTGACAGAAAGATGAGGCTTCTCCCACATGATTTACAGCCTCAGAAAACCCAGTGGAAGGTCAGTTATGGGTTGGTTTCAACTATAAGTCTGTTTTGTTTTGTTTCATCGTGAGAAACAGGTGCAATAGCCCATAACCCAGCAATTTCAAGCCCAAGTGAACACTCAAGTAGAAACACACCCGTGTGACACTAAAGACCCACATATAGATGTTGAGAGTATCTCTATTCACATTATCTTTTGACTAGAAACTACCCTAACTGTCCATCTATGGGTAAACGGTGTAGCACAGAAACAAAGAGATTATTGCAAAATGAATCAAAACACTGATACATGCATAACAATGATGAAACTCAAACACACAAGGTTGAATGAAGAAATGGGTACAAAACCAAATCGTGTGACTTTACATAAGCTTTTAAAACAAGGAAAACCAATGAGAGTTCAAAACACATGTTCATGGAAACTTTTCTTAGTAGGTAAGGTAATAATACTAAATGTACATGCACCACCAAAGAAATCTTAGGAAAAATAATGGAAATACAAAAATGACCTGAAAAAATCTATAGGTTTGTTAAGTGGACATGATTAGAAGTTCATCCAGAAACCCCAATAATCAATCTAAAACAGCATACGTGGGGATCACTGAGGATTATTATTATCTCTTATGGACCAGGGACTATGTTGTGGTTACTATAATAAACATTATTTCATTCATCCTCACCAATGAGTCGACCAATGGAAGAACTTTATGATTTCCAATGTACAGGTGTGGAATCTGAGATTTGAATATAGAGGGACATCATGCTTGGGAGGGTGGAGGGACGGCGCAGGAGGGGAAGACCCTCTATGAGATGGATTGACTCGGTGAGTGCGGTTGGCTGCAGGATAGAGCAGGGTTTAGGGCTGTTGTGCATAGGGTCGCTATGAGTCGCAAATGACTCGATGGCACATAACAACAACATCTACACTTCACAACTTGTTAAAGATCTCCAGATTCCATGGTCACTTAGAGTGACCTTGTATACTTACAATGAGTACAAATTATAGGTATATATGTATATGACACCACTCTAGCTCCAGGAAACCTCTTCATTGCTGTTTGAGATGCCAGTGGTTTGTTACCCCAGTGTTCGTTTTTCCTCTGTGGGATTGGGTTTGTTCAACACGTGTTCTTGAGTCAGTTTGTGAAAAGCTAACTGTTGAACAGCCACGGCAATAACCGGCTCTTCTCTCTCCCACCCCCATGTGGTTCAGTTCCAGGGAGCTCAACATTAAAGCTGCCAGACTGGCAGTACTCCAGGGGCTCATTGTGACTCTGGTTTGCAATTGGAATTACCAATGCAATCACAGACGTAATCTATCTTCCACTTGCTCTTGGAATTTTCAAAGGTTGAGAAGAGGGCAGATGTGTTTAGAGTTCCAAAACAATTCCAAACACTGGAGTTTATTATTACTCACCTCAGTGATATTTATAAAATTATTTCTAATCAATATCAGCAGGTTGTGAGAGGTTCTCTCCCCCTTCCTCTACTGCCTGCTTTTAGCGGAAAGGTAGAATCTGACTACTATGTACACACATGAATTATCTTTACAATAGACCTAGTTTCAGATTCTAGCTAGAATTATTATTAAGCCAAATTTCTTTACCTAATAAATAGGGAAATATCTTCACAGAATTAATATAAAGATTAAATAATATAATGTGCAAAAAGCAGCTAAAACTTTGTCATGTGTTAAAGGTTTTCATATACTACAAATTATATATATATGTAATTCAGCATGTTTATGATTTATTAGCTTTTTAACTGCTATAGTAGCACTGTGCTTTTGTGTTGGAACATGGTGCACATTTTCTAAAACAGTTGAAAAAGGAAAGGGAAAAATATATATAATTGTGAAAGGCAGTTTAATAAATAATTTGTCAAGTAGTAATACAGGATTAAAGGAAATCTGTGAGCCTTACTATTTGGAAATTTTAAAATGTGAGATCTACCCCCAGCACTATGTTTCTTCCTGCTACTTATTCAAATGGAAACTGTCATCATATATTTTACTCATTTATATAAATCCAGGTGTAATAATAGCCTTTCATCTGTCATTTTGCCTTTGTACAGTTCAGCAGCCTTCCATAATATTTTCCAAGGGCCTGCATGAATAGAGAAGGGGATGCTAAGATGGAAACAGCTGTGCTCAAATTGTAGGGAAACTCAGTAGCAACCTGAGATACTGTATTTGAAGAAGTCCATTAACAGGGTAGATGATGCAATCTTGATTGCAGCAAAGATGACGGTAAGGACTTATTGATGAAGCTCCAAGGCAGTAACTTTCAGTACAGATTATCCATCAACATAAAAAAAATAAAATTTCTCACAGTTGGATAAAAAACATCATGATAAATGGAAAAAAGATAGAAGTTGACAAGGATTTCATCTTACTTGGATCCACAATTAACATCCAAGAAGGAACCGACAAGAACTCAATCTATGTATTGCAATGAGAAAAACTGTTGTCAAGGACCTCTTTAGAGTGGGGTATCATTTTAAAAACTAAGGCGCATCTCAATCATGCCACTGCATTTTCAGTTCTTTCCAAAGCATGTGAAAGTCAAGAAATGAAAAAAAAAAAAAAGACCACAAGAGTTTATGTCTTTGAACTGTGATGTTGGACAATAATAGTTAATACACCATAGACTACCAAAACAACAAATACATCTATCTCTGAAAAAATGTAGCCAAAATGGTCCTTAGAAATAAATGGAATAAGAAGTTGTCTCATATACTTTATTTCTAGATGAAAAGATCATCATAAGTCCCAGGAAAAACATACCAACCTTGGTAAAGAATAACAAGTGTTTTGTTCTGCAATCCATGTGGTCCCTATGAGTTGAATGTAACCGGATAACACCTAACAACAACAATAAACAGCTGTGCATAGAAAGCTCACTCACAGCCACATTTAAGATACTGCTGTTCTGTTACTTACTGGTTTTTAATGATTTTATTTTGTCATTGCCGTTTTCTTGCCTCAATACAGGGAAAATATTTAGACCTTGAATGTGGCTGTTAAAATCAGGTATCTTGAGCTCTGCTACTTCTAGCCAAATAGCTGACGGATAATTTGCTTGGGAAGGAAACAAAATATGATTCTTAAATGAACTAGTGGTTCTTCTGATTCTCAGAGATGTATATTAGGACAATAAAATGGTCGGCACAGGAAGGAAAGATATTGAGCCACACCGTACAAAAGCATTTCAAGCTGTGTATACACTGTTATGACTACCATCGTTAGTTTCAGATTAGAGAACAATGAATTCAGCTATAAACTAGAGAAGTTCTAGAAGAACTAGCTTCAGTAGCTGCAGCAAACTACAACAGATTTTATTTTTGATTGGCTTGAACCTTTACTTTGGGACAAACTTTGTACTGCCTACTGTTGTAGCTAAAAATAATATATATTAAAAAAATTATGTTGCTCATTCCCTCATTTCAGAAGAAATCGAAGTTGTCAAGGATTTAAGTCTTCTTGGATCAAAATCAATGTCCACAAAGTAGTAGTTATGAAATAAAATTGCACATCACATTTAGGAAAAGAACAAGCAAGCTCTGGATAGGTTTGACTTGCCATTACATAACAACAACAACTAAGAGAGGCCAGTTGGCATATTTTGAGAACACTCAAGCACTGAACATTCCATGGGCTACAAAAGAACAAATAAATACATCTTAGAGAGAGTGCAGTAAGAGTGCTCTTTGGAGGCAAGGATGCTGAGGCTTTGCCTCACATACTTGGGGCCTGTTGCTAGGAAGGGCTATTCATTGGAGAGGGACATAATGCTTGGAAGGGTGGAGGGGCAGAGAGGGAGAGCAAGACCCTCAACCAGGTGGATTGACTCAGTGACTGCCGCAGTGAGCTCTAGTGTGTCAGGAAGTGTGAAGATGGCTCAGGATAGAACAGGGTTCAGATCTGCTCTTCATAGATAGCATTGCTATAGTTGTACTTGACTCGACAGCATGTAACAACAACAAGAAGCAGCTTATGGAGATCAAAGTGATGAAGATCAGGAGCCACTTATCAGCTACTGATCACAAAACAATAACTCAACTCATTGTCATCAAGTCAGAACTGACTAATAGCTGATCCTCCAGGAGGTTTTCAGAGGCTGGAAATCGGACAGGAAGAGAGGATCGATTCTTCTACATGGAGCAGCAGGTAGATTTGAACTGCCTGCATTTGGGCTGAAAGTGCAAGTCTTTATTGACTAGACCAACAAATATTTGTTGTTTAACAATCACAAATTTGGAATTTACAAGTCATTTGAGAAAATAAAATCTTACTGAGATATTTGTCCTATTTAAAAAAGATAGTAAGTACTTAATGATATTTTACATTATTCTTCCTCCTATTGTAATTGATGCTTTCTTTAATCTTTAAAAGGTGTTTTTATTAACCTAGTCCTTGGTAGACAGTAAAATTTAGTATAGTATATATTACAGGTATCTTATCTGACTCTGGAACTAATATACATGACTTGAATATTAGAACTATCACAGCATAGGACAAGTCAGGACAGATGATCTAGTTTCCCGGGGCTGCAGCTAATGGGGTAAATAATAGTACTAACTCAGTGGACCTGTGTGAAAATTAGGTCAGTAAATACATATAAAGCATCTATAATAAACTGATAACTGGTCAATAAGCAAAGAATATAATTAATTTTTTTCTGGACACAGACAAAATAATGAAGTATTCTAAAACAGAATACTCCTAATATTCAGCAAACCAAGAAAAATTTGAGTAAAATTTCAGGACCACTCAGTCAAAACCATGAATTCACACAAGATATTTAAATTTCAAGACAACCATATACAGAATGACCTTGGTTCTAGGTTTACAACTCAAGGGTTCTTTATCAGCAAAGCTGAAAAGAGAAATCTTAACATCAGGATAAACTGCCAACTCTTCCTACTATAATGTCCTCTGTGAATATGTGCATAACATTTCACATATTCTTTTTTTACTTTTTATGACCTAAGTCACACATATTCACAGTGAACAAATCCAAAATACAGATAAGCCAAAAGAAATTCATTACTTATATTCCCCTGACAAAGAATAAATTCTCTTAATGTTTTGGTACATGCACTTTCAGGCCATAATTATGAATTCTTAGAAACTTAAATAAATTATATATTTGATACCAAACTCAGATTGTACTACTTATACTGTTTGTGATCTGCTAACTGTTTTATACAAAATTATTTTTCTATCCAAAATGAATTCTTCAATTTTCTTCATTGGAGAAAATCCATCAACAGTCTGCATTATGCAGGTGACATAACCTTGCTTGCAGAAAGTAAAGAAGACTTAAAGCAGAAGATCACAGATTCTATTATATTCAAAAAAACCTTAGATATGGGTTAAATTACAACATAAAGAAAGCAAAAATCTTCACAAATAGACCAATAAGCCATGATATACAGAGGGGGGAAAAATGAAATGGTCAACAATTTCATTTTACTTGGATCCAAAATTGATATCCATAGTAATGGTTAGGTGCCATTCAGTCAAGCATGACTTATAGTGACCCTATGAACAACAGTTCATAACCTTGCTCTGTCCTGTGCAATCTTTATCATCTCTGATATGCTCAAAACCATTATTATAGTCATTGTGTCTTTTTGAGAGTCTTCCTCTCCTTCTCTTACCCTCCATCTTTCCCAGCATGATGCCTTTTCATAAAGATTGTTTCTTCCTGACATCATGTCTAAAGTACATGAGACAGTGATTCACGTAGCAGTGGCAGGGGCGGGGGGAGTAAAAAGAATGTTGTATTAGAAAAATCTGCTGTCAAGGATATAAAAAATGTTAAAGAGTAGCAATGTCTGTTTAAGACTAGAAGCACCTGTAAAAGACTGAGGGCTATGGGGGGGAGCAGCCTGTGTGACCTTTAACAACTTCATAGGGAGAAACTATCCTTACCCACAGCATCAGTAACAAAAAACTAATTCCCTGCACACTCATGTTTACTGTGGCTTTGCTCACAATAGCAAAGAGTTGGAAACAGCCCAAGTGCCCATCAACAAACGAATGGCTAGAGGAACTGTGGTATATTCACACAATGGAATACTTTGCTACCTTGAAAAGCAAGGAACTCATGAAATATTATACAAAATGGATGACTCTGCAGAACATTATGCTGAGTGAAATATCTCAGTCACAAAAGGACAAATACTGCAGTGTCACTCTTATAAAATGGGACTGACATCGCGGTTGGGGGGGACTTAAGAAAAGGGGAATAAATAACGTACACTGCATTGAAGCAGACGAGAGAGAGAGAACTGTTTAAAAGAAATATATGATTAGGTGTTATTTTCATTACAAGAGTCCAGAATAATAGATGTATAGTAAAGTGGACTTGGGGGGGTGGGGGGTTTGCATAGCAATGAAAGATTTTTTTTTCTCTTCAAGGAGAAGAGCAAACTTAGAAGGGGGTGAGTAGGGAAGAAAATGTGCAACAATGTATGAATGGAAATCCAAAGTCTCTGCAAACTTTCATTAAGGTAAAAAAAAAAAAAAATGAAACATATAATAGAAAAAAAAACAAAAACAAAAAAACCAAACCTAATTCCCACGAGTTCAGACATGTCCTACATGCTCCTATGCCTCTTTCTACTAATCTCAGTGTCAATCTTACTGCTCTAGTTGGTCCAAAGTCTGATGTGATAGCTCACAGACCACACAAAATCATACTAAGGGAGTCAAATGTTAAAATCCAGAATGAAAGTTGCATAATGGAGTGTACCTAGTGGGGAGGGGAATTGTACACCAATGAAGGAATTTTTCTTTTACTTTCCAAAGAGAAGAGCAAACTGGGGTTGGGGGAAGGGTTGGGCAGGAAGAAAAATGCAACAACGAATGAATGGAAATCCAATATCTCTGTAAACATTCATTAAAATTAATAAAATAAAAAAATAAAATTCAGATTAATAACTCAATATAGGCAATAGAGCTCCCAAAATATGCACACAGGCACCTCAACCTCAATCTCTGTGGAGTTTCCAAGTTCTCCTTCTTGTCAATATTAGCTTTCATTTCAATTATTCAAAGCTCTTAATCCTGCCAATATTGGCTCTCCACTCAATTGCCTAACAAAGTTCTCAGTCCTGCCACTATTGACTTCCCCTCACAACCCTCAAATTCCCATCTCACATCATTGTCCAATTCAACCATCACTTGCTGCCATTGTTGTCCCAAAGCATGTTCTACATTTCACCTGTTTGGGGAAGTCACCTTCCTATTCTAATCGGGGGAAAATGTTTGTTTCTGCAGCTAGTTCTCTTCAATTTATTGGTGAGACTATCCAATTTCCTTGTAAATTGTTGAGACTGACTTACCTCCTTGTGGAATGACGATAGCCAATCCCCTTGTAGCTAGGCAAATATAGCCATTCACATAGTCCTGTCCATCTTCATAGCACATCAAATAAGTGCTAGGGAAGTCATATTGAAAGAAAAACTCTATAGGCCCTCATTCAAGCCATGGTATTTTCTACTGCATCATATGCTTCTCAAAGTTGTACAATGAATAAGGATGACAGAAGAAGAATTGATGCTTTTGAAGCAGTGTTTAGTGAATGCCCCATGGATGGTCAAAAGAACAAGCAAGTCTTTCTTGGAAGAAATAAAAGAGCTTGCTCTTAGAAGCAAGGATGTTCAAATTTCATCCCATATATTTTGGGCATATTGTCAGAAGGGGCCACTCCTTGGGAAAAGTCCTCATGCTGGGAAATGTGGAGAGTCAAAGAAGGATAGGAAGACCTTCGGCAAGATGAATTGATACAGTGACTGTAAAAATAGGCTTCAGTATGTAAAAAATTGCATAAATGACAAAGGATAAGGCAAGATTATGATCTGTTGTTTACAGAGTCGCGATAAGTCAACTGGACAGCACAAAACAACATAATTTATAGTCTATTTGACCACACGCAAAAAGAATAAAACTAGGCCCTGTTATACAGTTTGTTATGAGTTAGGCTTCAACTCCTATTTGATAAGGAATTGAGCAATTAACCCAAAGAAAGGTGGTTTGCATCCACTAGCTACTCTGTAAGAGAAATATGGACAATATACTCTTCTGTGATGTACATTTTCAAAGTCTTCTGGAGGGTCAGCTATGAATTGGGGTTTGGTTTTTTTTTTACACATAACAATAATAACAACTTCTGGAGTTTCTCTTTATAAGTGTCAGTAATAATTTCTTGTAGCTAATATTTCTGAATATTCTTGAACTCAATTGCTAAAAAGAAGAGATGTTCTTATTCTGACAGATGGCACACTTCTCCTTTAAATGTTGTACTATTTTTTTATTGGTTTCTAATGAGTACACTGTAAGTTTTGATAAAATAGTCCCTGAATGTGCATAATAGGGAAAACAAGGCAAAAAAAAAATCATCTTACTGCTAAGAAGCCAAATCGAATTAAGAATAACTTTGAATATTTTGACTTTGATGAAAATGTAGTGATTTTGTTTTGTGCAGTGAAGGGCCAGGATTTTTTTTTTAAATTGTTTTTATTAATTATGTTTTAATGCAATATGTATCTTTTTTTACAGAACATTCTTTCCATTTAATTTTTCCCTATTCATTCACTGTTACACATTTTCTTCCCTGCTCACCACTCCCCCCAGTTCATTTTTCTCTTTGAAGAAGAAAAAAAATTTCTTTCATTGTTATATAAACCCCCTCTCCCCTCTCCAGTCCACAGTCTACTTGAATATGAATTTCTTTTTCTGGAATCTTGTCGTGAAAATAATACCTAATCATATATTCCTTTTAAACAGTTCTCTCCCTCATCTGTTTCAATGCAGTATACATTATTTATCCCTTCTTTTCTTAGGTTCCCCCAATCCTAATGTTAGTCCCATTTTATAACAGTGGCACTATGCAGTGTTTGTCCTTTTGTGACTGAGATATTTCACTCAGCATAATGTCCTCCACGGTTACTCAGTTCGTATAATATTTCATGAGTTCTTTGTTTTTCAATGCAACATAGCATTCCATTGTATGAACATACCATTTGTTTATTGATGGGTACTTTGGATGTTTCCAACTCCTTGCTACCAGGATTTAAAATTTAAACCTGAAAGCTAGTCTGACAGGTATTTCATGATTGGTGGTTCATTGTTCTGGTTAAAAGTAAGAGAATTCTATGTATAACTCACCCAGCACCACTCTTACACACACACATGTACACACACAGAAATTTTACACTTTCAAATAGGTGTTAAAATAGAAAATGTTTTGCTAAAAGTTAGCTAAGTGGAGCATAAATTTCTCTTCTTATTATGAGAAAAAAAGTTTCACATCACAGCTAAGAAAAAAAAAATTGTTGTACCAGAAAATATTGCTGCAGGAGCTAGCACTTCACACTTAAGAATTCACAGAAAACCCTAACCCTAAAACCAACCAATTCCATTAAATATTTCTATTATATAAGAATGTCTATGTGCTGTTAGCTTAAAAGTTGGCTTTTCTAGCCATCACATTATCATCCTAAGGTCTCCAGCTACCTTAACTACAGATACACGATCTTGCAAATCATCAACAGCTGTGAGACTAAGCATAAGAGAAAGAGTGCTTCCTACACTGGGCAGCAAGACTTGCGGGATACTGGAGCGAGATGTTGGTGAGAGCAAGACCTTGGTGGCAAGATTAGGTGATAATGGTAGAGAGACTGTGGCATTGATGAGGAGAACTGTGGCAAGGTGTAACCAACGTGGTCCTGAAATAAAGGCCACAGTTAAAGGTTTTGCTGAATGATTGTAGAAGAAAGTTACTTACAATTGCTCTGAGGTAAATCAGTGGTAAATCTTACTGGATGACTTGGATGTTTGCTACTGAGATGAACTAGGAATTTTACTAATTGAAGAATTATTTCTTGGAACTGTTGGGTTTGTATTGGGTGTTATTCTTTACCTCTACCACTCTAAACTTACTTTCATAATAAACCTCATTCTTAGTACCAAAACTGTGTGTGAGTAAAGCCGTGAGTCAACAATGAATATCAAACCCATTATTGGTGGAAAGTGGTATCTGGCATAGTAGCTATCTATTTGCTGTTATGGTTATCATGGATGGGAACAGTTTCGTTTTATGTAGTGGTTGGAAGTCAAACTCTGCCACTGCCAGCTTCACATTCCATTTGCTTCTTATACAGGGTACCGTGTGGTCAGATCTTTACTTTTTGAACTGCCCTGAGAGGGAAGATCTCACTAACTGAGGGGGAAAATATACTGTTTTCTATAAACTCAACAAGTGTTAGATCTTAAGGGTACCACTTCATATATTAGAGGGAAGTAATTTCTTAAGTGGAATCTAAGGCCTTATTTTTAATAATAGATTAAAAACTTGCCTATACTCTGTCTCCTAGTTCCAAACAAACTTAAGGCTTATCCTTTATTATTTATTGTGGGTTTTATTTATTTATTTTCATTGTTGTGTACCACTGAATCAGAACCAACTAGCACAGGAGGAGGTTGCCCCTCCTTCTCCAGCAGAGCATCTGGTGGATTCTAACTGCACAACCTCAGAATTACAGCACAGCTTCTTGACACTAGACCACCAGAGTTCCCTTCACCTTTATTCTTTTATTTAATTTCAATTTAGAAGGAACTGGCTCTTCAATTTCCTCTTTTTTGTTAGAAATAAGTTCAAGATATTCCTTTTTAACTCTTTTCATTAAAAAATTGTATTATTGATATTTTCTAGTTTTGATGCCAATTTGTCTAGCAAGACATATTTATTTAAAAGAGTTAAGGCTTTGGAATTAGTTTTGATCTAACTGAAAATAAAACCAATATCAGTTCCTAAGTTCATAGGGAATTTTTAGGTGCATTATTTAATTGGGTATTCCCAGCAACTCCAGGAGATAAAGCTGAGAGATATGACTGCCTCAATTTAGGAAAAGAACAAATGGAGACTTATTGATATTGCAGAAGTTCCAAAGGACATATCAGTAAAAGGTCTTCTCAATAAAAGGAATTCAAACTATGCAGTGTTGTTGTTGTGTTGTTGATTGCTGTCAGGTCAAGCACAACTCATAGTGACCCTGGGAACACAAGGCCTGCAGCCGTTCTATAGCTATAATCA
>NW_006399900.1:5096872-5103360 GCF_000299155.1 Elephantulus edwardii | reverse complement strand
ATGACTCGATGGCACATAACAACAACAACAGCTCCTCGCACATTTCATTGTATAGACAGAACTTCTAGAAGTTCAAATTGGGTTTAGAAGAATCTGTGGGACCAGGGATCTCATTGCTGATGTTGTATAAATCCTGGCTCAAAACAAAGAATACCAGGAGAATGTCTATTTGTGCTTTACTGACTATGCAAAGACATTTGACTGTGTGGATCAACAAAAATTATGGAAAAGAATGGGAATCCCAGACCACTTAATTGTGCTCCTGCAAAACTTACACCTAGACCTAGAGACCTTTGAACCAACAGAGTAAGGGAACACTGTTGTTGTTGTTGTTGTTTTTATATGCCATTGAGTCGCCTGAGACTCATAGTGACCCTATGGACAACAGCCCTTAACCCTGCTCTATCCTATGAAATCTCACTGTCTCTGACACACCTACCCCAATTACTCCAGTCACTGAATCAATCCACCTCATAGTCGGTCTTCCTCTCCTGCGCTGTCCCTCCACCCTCCCAAGCATGACAGCCCTCTCCAATGACTGGTCCCTCCTTTTATCATGTCCAAAGTATGTCAGATCTGTGTTTCATAACATTGTTTTGAATAATATTCAACTTGATTGTACCTAAAAACAACGTGTGTGTGCGTGTGTGTGTGGTGGGGTAGCGAAGTCAACTCTCTCTCTCTCTCTCTCCACACTCACACACACTCCCCATACACATATCCATTGGCTTCAGGAAAAATAACATTTATTGTCCTTTTTTCTCTCAAGACTTAGAACAGTGGGCTACTGGGGCAAACTTCTTTACTTGCATTTCTAAAGTTTGTCACTAGCCATCCTTAATTTACATACAATTGATTTCTACTAGTGCTTTTGCTTAAAAAAGATAATCCTTATGTGCTCTATATCTAGATAATTCTTGGCATGTATTTTGTAGTTTTTAGGTTAACTGACTATACCAATGACAGTGGAAAGCATTTAAGTGTCATTTACAACCCAGTTAAGATGATATTATCAGTAGATTTAAGCCTTTAGGCTTGTAAAAGAGTTGAAAATTATTCCAAGTATATGACAGGATGGAAGGAAAAATATTATGCTTTCCTTTGTACTTATTATTGTATTCTTATCTGGCCTGATAAATGAATACATGATTTATCTTTAAGAAAAAGTTCCTCAGGAAATAGTAGGATAAATCTAATCTGGTACAGTGGGTTAAGCATTTGACTGTAAAGCTCAAAGTCAATGGTTTGAACCTATCAGCAAGAAAAAGATGACACAGTATTATTATTCCTTGAAGACATAGAGCCTCAGAAATCCTATGGGGCAGTTTTTCCTTTAAGTGTTGCTTGGAGTTTCAATCAACTCAACAGCAGTGGATAAGCTACCCTAAGTAAAAATATGTGCTGCAAATGACTGCTAAGTAAGGAGGAATTGAAGCACTTGCTGCAGAAAATCAAAGAATACAGCCTTCAATATGGATTGCAATTCAGCGTCAAAACAACAATTATCACCACTGGACTGACAGGTAACATCAGATAGAAAAAACTGAAATTGTCAATAAAATCATCTTACTTGGATTCACAGTCATCATCCTTGGTACCAGCAGTCAGTAGATCAGGAGACATATTGCACTGAGGAAGTCTGCAGTTAGGGACCTCTCCAAATTATTGAGAAGCAATAATATTAGTTTGAGGCTTAAGGTTTGAGGTCAATCATTTTCTATATATCTGAGAGTTGGCCAAGAATAAGGATCACAGAAGAACAATTGAAGCCTTTGAGCTCTGTTTATGGGGAAGTGTATCCTATGGACTGCCAAAAGAATAACCATCTACATCTTAGAGAAGGTGCAACCAGAGTGCTCTTTGAAGGCAAAGATGGTAACGTTTCACCTCACATACTTTGGGTATGTTACTAGGAGAGGGTCAGGTATTCCTTGGAAAGGGACATCATGCCTGGAAAGGTGGAGAGTTGGAGAAAGAGAGGAAGACCCTCAACCGACACACTGACTGTAGCAATGGCCTCAAGTATGTCAGAGATGACGAGGACGGCGCAGGGTTCAGATACGTTGTTCATAGGGTTGCTATGGGTTGTACTCAACTCAATGCCATCTAACAACAACAACAGCAACAACATCCTATGTGGGACTCTTAAAGCATAGACTTTACAAATAGGTCTTCTTAATATCTTAAATAGACTGTATTCTTCTTTCCTTTTTTGTTTTAATAGAGCAAATAGTTTGCTTTGCTCCACAGTCAACACTCTTGGCACCAGTAACCAGGAAATTAAAAGACATATTTCCATGTGAAAATCTGCTGTTAGGGACCTCTCCAAAGTACTGAGGAGCAAGGGTGTCTCTCTGGAGACTAAGGTGCATCTTAGTCTTTGTGTAATGATGGTCTTTGCAGTCATTTGTTATGCATCAGAGAGTTGGATAGTGACTAGGGAGGATAGAAGGAGAATTGATGCCTTTGAGCTGTGGTGCTGGAGAAGAGTATTGAGAGTACCATGGATTGCCAAGAAAACAAACAGATTCATCCTAGAAAGGGTTAAACCAGGTGGCTCCTTGGAGGCAAGGATTCTGAGACTCACGTCTAACATACTTTGGACATGTTGTAAGGAGAGACTGGTCCTTGGAAAAGGACATCATGCTTGGGAGGGTGGAGGTGGATTGATAAAGTGACTGGGATAATTGAGATGGGAGTGTCAGAGACAGTGTGATTGGCACAGGACAGAGCAGAGTTTAGGGCTGTTGTACATAGGGTCGCTATGAGTCGCAAGCGACTCGACAGCACATAACAACAACAGAGCAAATACACACCTCTAGCAAATGTTGACTTCTCTACCTCCTCTTTTTCCTCCTTCCTGTCATCCTCCTTCATCATCCTTCATCCGCCTATTATGCACACAATTACTGGTCAAATCTGCATAAAACTTCTACCCATTTCAAATTACTATCTCTTTCCTTCAGGAGCTAGCTGCCATAAAACACATTCTACCACCTGGTGGTCACCTTCACAGTCCTCCCAGGATTATCACTTGGTTAATTTTTTTTTCAGCCAGTACAGTAACAACTGTTCACTAGAGCAGAAGCTAGGATTGACAGGGGGACTTTAGGAGAGAAAATTAATGATAAAAGGAGTGTCATTGTAAATGAGGAAAATACAGCCCAGAGTAGCAGAACACTTGTTGGTTAAAAATACAGGCCCACATTCCCTCGATAAGATTGGTTAGTTTTACATGAGAATAATCCACCATCATTACGCTCTTCATTGTCTGTTGTTGTTGTTGTTATGTGCCGTCGAGTCGCTTGCAACTCATAGCGACCATATATACAATAGCCCTAAACTCTGCTCTGTCCTGTGCCAATCACACTGTCTCTGGTACACCCATCCCGATTACCCCAGTCACTGAATCAATCCACCTCCCAGAGGGTCTTCCCCTCCTGCACCTGCCCTCCACCGTACCAAGCATGATGTCCCTCTCCAAGGACCGCTCACACACAAAAACATGCACTTGCCATTTTAAATATTAAAGCATATTCTGAGATAAACAGCTCCAGGGTGCTTAAAGTGGAGTTGGATATGCAATTTTGAGTGTGGTGGTACACATTAAAAGAACTAGTGTGAAAGAAGCAAAGTACAATTGATTAAAAAGCAGGTTCTTGATCCCCATATCCATTTTACTAGTTACCCTTCTAGTCTTACAACAATGGGGACCTGAAAAGATGAGGTAATGGTGGGCATAGTCCAGTGGTGATTAATTTTATAAAGTGTATGAGAATGATTGTATGAAACATAAAGTCAATGAGTGTGTGTGTGTGTGTGTGTGTGTATGAATCTACATAATAATAAAAAATAGAAGATTTTTTAATAAGCAGGTTCTGAGATCGTGTAGGCTCTATAGCTAGTGAAGTCACATCACTCCTACACCACACTAGACAAGAGGTTTTCTAATGGAGCTTCATGAAGAATGAAGCATTCCCAGAGGTAACACCACAGTAACTCTGGGAAGGAATTGTGGGTTTTCTCATGGGGACTTAGAGCTCCAACAGAAGTCATCAAGGAGATTTGTTCGGTAACTTGATGTGTTCTTAACAATCTGATTAAATACAAATTACTATTTTTTTTAATGTGTGGAAAATGAAAATAATCTTCATAGTCTTCTTCAATTCTAATATCCAGCTCTTTGATTTCCATGGAAAAGGATAGAGGTGATCCTCTCTCTCCATTACTCCAACTCAAACAATAGTGCTAACCCACTTGTGGTGATGGCTGAACTGGAGGCATTTAAAGACAGCATTTTTTCAGATGATCATGTGCATTATTATAACTCCCAAGTATCTGATACTTCATTTCTCAGAAAAAAGACTGGAAGAAAATCATTAGAATAAAGTATGTTGTGTTCTGTGTTGTTGTTGTTGTTGTTATATACCCTAAAGCTGGAACCCACCCATAGCTGACTCTATGGCAGGTTTTCAGAGGTAGTTAATCACATGGGAGGAGATTGCCCGTCCTGCTGTGGAACAGCTTGTGGATTTGAACTGCATGCTTTTGGGATTGCAGCACAGCTTCTTTACTTCCAGGCCATTAAAAAAAAAATATATATTAGGAAGGATATAGATAAGACTATAGAGAAAAGAACAATTTAGTGCATTTCTTCATACCAGACTTATTTCTTCTAACCTCTGTGAGACAGGAGGAGAGAGAGGGAGGGAGTTTATTAGAGTGATTGGAATAAGCTGTTGTTTCAGTCACATTTTTGTAATGGATAAGGTCATCTGTTTATTAAGAGGCAAGAAGCCACATTCCATATCCATAGTCTCTAGACTTCAAGTTGAAGAGATTGGGAGGTCTTGCTTAAGTCTTGGAACTTCCACTGATTTATAATCACTTGTTGCCTAGGTAATGGCTCAGATATCAAAGCACTAATTTGATTCCTGGTTCACTACCATTACTTGCATAATGCACTCTTGGGAGTACTGTCAAAAAGAACAATTTTACCTGGGCAAGTCTGAGATATTCTGGGTTTATTTCATCATAAAAAAAAATCTACATTTTTTACAAACCCCCAATTTTCTTACATCTTTTCTCCCTCACATCAGTCTATTTTACACAGTCATAAAACTACTTTTCTAAACGCAAATCCTATCACACTGCTGCCTTAAATAAAATTCTGTTGTGATACCTTTATAGCTTTAGAAGTTCAACCAGATTTTATTACATTCATATGAGTTTGGTCTCCATGGTTTCTCCATGATTCTAAACCCCTGGTGGCATCAAGGGAACGGCACATGCTTTTTGCATATATTTTGAATGTCTTTCTGCCATCTTCATTCTCATTTGCCTGGTAAGTTTCACCAACTTTTATTTGGAAATATCTTTTTTTTTTAACTGCTCTGATGGTCTAATGGTTAAGGAGTTGTGCTGCCAAACCAGTTCACATCCACCAGCTGTTTCACAGGAGAAGGGTAGTCAATCTCTTATCAGACAATTTATTGCCTCTAAAAACCCTCTGGAGGGTCAGCTACCAGTTGGTTCTGATTTGAAGGCAATGAGAGGTAGAGAAAGGTTTATTTTCTCTGGGAACTCTGGTGGGATAGTCCACAGGAGCTGTCCATACGGCTGTACTTCTCTGGCAGTTCAAATCCACCAAAGACACCACTGAAAGACTCACAACCTCTTCTCATGCAGTTTACAGCCTCAAAATCCCAATGAGGTATGAGTCCGTTCTGACTTGACATCAATGAGTTGGTTATAGTTTGTTTATCTATTTTTTTAAAGAAAGGTATATTTCATGTCTACAATATGCCAAGAACATGGGTGAGTATAGCTGACAGAATAATTTCAGGCTTCTACCTCTCCCCACATTTATCTACATCCTAGTCTCTGGAATCTGTGACTACATTACATGACAAAGAGGAATTAGGTTAAGGGTGGAATTAAAGTTGTAAATGAGTTGATCTTAAACAGAGAAATTATCTACGGTTATCTAGGTTCACCCAATGTGATTACCAAAAAAAAGAAAGAAAAGAACAAAGTCCATTGCCCTTTAATCTGACTCATAATAAATCTATAAATACAGGGAAGTGCTGCATAAGGCTTTCCTAGGCTATGAGCTTTTCAGTTTTATAAAGTTGTGATTTCAGTGAAAGTTTTTAAAACAAATGAATTTTTTTTTAATTCAACCATTCATACATATTTGATTTTATACATTGATTATAGTACCCATTACACAATCACACTTTTCCAACTTCCATATACACTTGAGATAGATGATAGATAGATAGATAGATATACTTGACATATATAGAAATACTTGATATATATAGATATACTTGATATGTTGTTGTTATGTGTCATCAATTCACTTGCGACTCATAGCGACCCTATGTGCAACAACCCTAAACTCTGCTCTGTCCTGTGCCAATCACACTGTCTCTGACACTCCCATCCGATTATCCCAGTCACTGAATCAATCCACCTCATAGAGG
>NW_006399900.1:5076538-5096772 GCF_000299155.1 Elephantulus edwardii | reverse complement strand
CCCAGTCACTGAATCAATCCACCTCATAGAGGGCCTTCCCCTCCTGCGCTGCCCCTCCACCCTCCCAAGCATGATGTCCTTCTCCAAAGACCAATCTCTCCTCACAACATGTCCAAAGTATGTTAGACCGGAGCCTCAGAATCCTTGCCTCCAAGGAGCCACCCAGTTTAACCCTTTCCAGGACTAATCTGTTTGTTTTCCTAGCAGTCCGTGGTATTCTCAATACTCTTCTCCAGCACCACAGGTCAAAGGCATCAATTCTCCTTCTATCCTCCCTAGTCACTATCCAACTCTCTGATACATAACAAATGACTGCAAAGATTATGGCTTGTATCAGATGCACCTTAGTCTCCAGAGAGACACCACTGCTCTTCAGTACTTTGGAGAGGTCCCTAACAGCAGACTTTCCCATGGCAATGTGCCTTTTTTTTTACTTGGCTACTGGTCCCAAGAGTGTTGACTGTGGAGCCAAGCAAACTAAAGCTGTGTGCAATCTCAATCTCTTCACCGTCCATCCTGATGCTGCCAATCGGTCCAGTGGTGAGAATCTTTGTCTTCTTGAAATTGAGCCTCAATCCATATTGGAGGCTGCAGTCCTTGACACTCTGCAGCAGGTGGTTCAGGTCCTCTTCTGTTTCAGCAAGCAGGGTTATGTCATCTGCATAATGCAGATTGTTGATAAATCGTCCCCCAATCTTGACCCCACATTTCTCCTCATAAAGCCCAAATAGGTTGAAAAGTTATTGAGATAGGATGCATCCCTGACGTACACCCTTCCCAATTTTGAACTATGCAGTGTTCCCTTGCTTTGTTCTGACGATTGCCTCCTGGTCCAAGTATAGGTTTCGCATTAGCACAATCAAGTGTTCTGGGATTCTCATTCTTCTCAGAGTCAGCCTTGATGTATATAGATATATATACTTGATTTATAGAGATAGGTATATACTTGATACATAAAGATAAACATGTTGTTATTGTTGTTATGTGCCATCAAGTCACTTGTGACTCATAGCAACCCTATGTACAACAGCCCTAAACTCTGCTCTATCCTGTACCAATCACACTGCCTCCAACAAGCCATCCAAATTACCCCAGTCACTAAATCAATCCACCTCATAGACGGTCTTCCCCTCCTGCACTGTCCCTCCACCCTCCCAAGCATGATGTCCCTCTCCAAAGACTGGTCCCTCCTTACAACATGTACAAAGTATACGTATGTCAGATGAAGCCCCAGAATCCTTGCCTCCAAGGAGCAGCCTGGTTTAACACTCTCAAGGTTGAATGTTTGTTTTCTTGGCAGTCCATGGTACATTCAGTACTCTTCTCCAGCACCACATATACAGATATATTTATGTTGCTGTTCTTAAGTGCCGTCGAGCTGCAGGAGACTCATAGTGACCCTAAATCCTGGACACCTGTATAACTTTAGTCCTTTCTCCAGGTTCACAGGTTTTCCCGAGGCAAGATATTGTGGAAGTGGATGTCACTCCTGCTTCCAAGCTTGTTTTAATCGGAGAGCTTCACCAAAAACTGTCTACCATGAGTAACCATTCTCGCACAGTGTCACAGTGTTCGGCTTCACAGCAACCATGAGTTACCTCTGTACAGCAAGTGGACAAACTAGGGTTACATGACCTAGAAGAATGTTTCACCAAAACAATTATAGGCAGGTGGAGGCTGCAGGCCCGAGGGCCTGATAGGCTTTTTTAATATACTTTATATATATCTAAATATCTATGTGTCTACATATCTATATCATTTATATCATCTATATCTATCTCTATTTCTATCATCTATTATCTATCTTCTATCTATCTATCTATCTATCTATCTATCTATCTATCTATCTATCTATCTTAATCCATCTATCCCATCCCTTCCTGCCTTCTTAGATTTATCCTTGGGCTATTGTTGCCTTTTTTGGTTTGTATGGTTTGTTACTCTAAGCATTGAGTGTGTCTCTGGTGTTACTGGTCACCTTATAGGCCTATATTACACGGCTGAACATTGAGCCACGTGGGTGAATTTTGTTCCAGGTTGAAGAATGACTAACAGTCATTATCTCAAGGGTACCCTCGTCTTTACTAGACCAGTAAACTTGGCATTCTTTCTGCTTTTCACTTTTGTTCCACATTTTCCATTATCTTATTTGAGCTCTCTTGTTGTCTCATTTCAAATGCTCAGGGACAGTAGCCACATACCTTCCAGTTCTTCTGGCTGCAGGGCCTGAGAAGTTGAGGTTCATTAATCCTTTGGTCTAATTGTTGGACAGAGTTTTTTTCCTAAGTGCAAAAATGTTTGGGGGCAATCTTGTACATATCTCGGACACTGTGCCATTGTTTGTTCCTTAATATCCAGGATCATTTTCTACGCTGCTACTTTATCCTAAAAAGCTCATTTCCCCTTTATTTGTGTTCTAGTTTTTTTGGTAATTGCACTATCTACACCATTTTACAATTTGTTTACCTATCATTCAATAGGATGAATTCTATATTAACAAAAGTCCTGTATTACCAACATTTCTACTGAACTTAGTAAGCATACCAAAATCAGGAGTTAGTAAGTGAACAGGTGAAGATGCACTCAGTCTTCTAATAGAGACAGTAAGGAAGGGGTGGGGGGCAGAGAGATGGGAGGATAAGTATTGTTATAGTTGCCTTTTATTTGATTGATTTGTTGTTGTTGTTGTTTTATCTTATTGGTTGAATTACTATCACTATCTCTTCTCTATCCCTAGAGAGTAAAGAGGAAGAACACATCACTCTGTGAAGAGATCCTTCAGGACCCTTTTTGTGGGTCAGTCTTCTATGCTTGCACAGACATTTGAGAGGAGATACACTGAAGAGAGGAAAGCCTATATGTAATAGCCCGGCGGAGCTCTGGTGGCCATGGGCTAAGGAGTTGTGCTGCCAACTCAAAGGTATGTGGTTTGAATCTGCCAGCTATTTCTAGAGGAAAAGATGGGTAATATCCTCCCCCCCCCCACACGCCAATAACTGCTTCTGAAAACCGGTAGAGGGTCAACTATGGGTCAGCTCCAATTTGGTGGTCCATAACAATAATAACGCATAATAGTGGAGAGTTGTCCAGAAAGTAGTGTGTAGACCTGGAAGGGGCAGAGGGCACTGTCATTCTCACCTCAATGTTATTCTGTACTAAGAAAAGTTCCCTGTAAACATATAAGTAGCCATGAGCAGGAGGCAATGCAAATCAGTTGATGGTCTGAGACTACAGAGAAGAGACCTCAGGGTGGTCATCCCCCAACAGAAGCTCTGTCAGGGAAGTCAGAAAGATCCACCTGTCTCAGATGGAAAGAGATTTGGGGGAAAATTCTGGTGGTCAAAAGTGGCTACAATTTATCAGTGAAAGAATGCTTAAGTATTTGGTGATTTGTTTTGATTGCTGACAAATCCTCCTTCCAAGCTATTGTGGTCTAAGAGTTTGCAAATTACAAAGCAAGGGACTTCAAAGGGCCACTTTAGACAGAAGGGCAACCAGAGTATTTTCAAAATAAACTTATCTACAGCTCAGTCAGGTGGTAACTGCATTCCAAATAGGTAACCTTTAAAAAAAAAAAGTTTGAGACTCACCCCAGGAGAGGAAGTCAGGGAATATAAAACAAGTGTCAGGATTCAGCACTCTCAAAGTTACTCTAGCATATCAATGAGCTGAAACAGCTATCTGATAATGAGGATCTTGGGAATAAAATAAGTTTAAGTAAGAACCATTTTGGATGAAGGAGCAGCCAACTCATTGAGATAAACTTATAAACTTTGAAGTGTTCACCAAAAATGACACACAGTTACAAACATGCAGGCAATTATATGAAGAATTTGACAATCATTTCACTTGAAAATAGGTATTATGGAACAATTGCTTATAATACATACAATGGTAATGTTTCAATTAATCACATCAGGGAAAAGTAACTTTGACTATATGTTTATTAGAACTTCATGTGTCAAGTGTCTATGGCAAATTAGCAAGACAATTTGCTATTGTCAAGAGCTTCAGGGCAGAGATCTTAAAAGTGCATATAAAACTATAAACCAAAGAAGAATAAAAGAAACTTTTTAATTCTTTTTTCCTCCTTATATTGTAAGCAAAGAAAAAACGCTATAGGAGTGGAGATCAGCCAGAAAAAGAAAAAAGTCAGCGGATAAGGAAGCGTCTGAGATAGAAATGCAAAGTATAAGGCTTCCATATACTGAGTTATGCAATGAGGAGATGTCACAGAAATCATGAAGAAGAGTTTCAAGAAGAGGTAGCTGACAGGCTGACAGACACTATGCTGCAAGGTAGTCAAAGAGGTTAAGAACAAAGAACGTACCGTGAAATGTGTGCATTGAAGACCCTTGGCCGTGCCCCTAACAGTTCCAAAAAAAGTTAAAAAATAAAATCTCATTTTAAACAACTGAGTTTGCAGCTGTTGTCACTGCTGGCTGCTGCAGAGTCTGTTCCTTCTGGTGGTGATCACACACAAGTGGGGCAGAACTACACCTTGGGGTTTTCAAGTTTGTGGCTTTCTGAGTCAAATGGCCAGGCCTCTCTTCCAAAGTCATTGTTGTTTGTCGTGGTATTAGACTCATAGCTGACCCTCTTGTGGGTTTTCAGAGTCAGTAAATGGCAAGAGAGAAGATTACCCATTCTTCTCCCATGGAGTGGATTCCAACAACACGCCTTTGAGATTGCAGCACAGTTTCTTACCACTCAGCCACCAGAGAGAGCTCCTGGTGAGTTCAGACAGGTAACCTTTTGGCTAGCAGCTGAATGGCTAAGCATTTGTGCCACTTTGAGCAAAAAATTGACACTGGATGGATGAATGAATAAGTGTGTGCCTATGAATATTCAATTTGCAAGCATCCTAAAATAAAGAAATTGCCATCTGCTTAATATCTAACACTGTCACCGCACTGTGAGGTTGTTGTTGTTTACCATCGAGTCAGATCTGACACATTGCTGACCCTCTAGTGGGTTTTCAGAGGCAGTTAAATTACCCAGGAGGAGACTGACCATCCTCCAGTGGATTTGAACCATGTACCAGTTTCTCATGCCTGGGTCACCAGAGCTCCCTGTTACCACTCTACTTAATGTATTTCTTTATCTTATTGATGATGACTTATATAATTCGTATATCCTCATTATTTCTTTAATGCTTTTGTACAGTATAAATTCTCTGCCTCAGCTTTCAGTTAGTCTACTCAAGAATATCAGTCTTTATTTTCTGTACCTTTTGTTCCGGTTTCTCTTCCCGTTTTTGCATTTAATGACAACTTAAATACAGTTAATATACTAACAGCTACGTATTGCTGTGCTCTGTTTAGTTGATTCCTATTCAACGTGATCCTGTATGACAGAGAGGAACTAACTACCTCAGAAGGGTTTCAATGCTGTAATCTTTACAGAAGCAGATTGCTGTGTATTTCCCCCATAGGGTGGCTGGTAGGTTCAAGCTGCCTCCTTTTCTGTTAAACATTGCACTTAAGCACTGCACCAATGGAGTTATTTTGAAGGCTGCTTATTACTAATAGTATATTTATGGCCAGAAGAGAAAACTCATATATTGCAAACTGCACGTTTCAATAACATCGAATTTCCTTTAAATATATCTAGAATTTCTCTCTACAGTCTACCTGAACTTCATATCTACATATTGCAGTACTAATTATAGTTTTGGTTTTGATGTTAGGTGTCAAAATGAATATTTTCTACTTTAGGAAATAAAATATTTTATACAATATAGCTCTACATATTAGTAGTATTTCCCCTACACTATGGATAAAATAGATTTTTATGAACTAGGATTTTACTAATCACTTAGAAAATGAATTGTTTATGAAATATAGTCAATGCATGCTCTAAATTATTAATTTAGAAATGTGTCTTTGAATAACATGTCTTTGCAGATTGGAGGCTGAATATTAAGGGAAAATGTGATAGCATTATACAAATGATGACCCGGGATACATCAATACTAAATATGCCAATTGATTTATTCTGGAAAAATATAACTACAATTTGATCTCTAAAATCCTTATTTTAGCCTTAAACTTTCTCAGCAGCTTCCTGTGAAATATTTTAAGAAAATGAACTTAAATGTAGGATACATAAATGTTATTAAGAGGGCACTATTTTCTCAAAATCTAGTTTGATATGCTGATAAAAATACTTTATCCATCTCCCTGTTGTGCTTACAACTTGAATAAATCAACAATTTGAATTAACTACAATGTACCAATCTGTACACTAATAATTAATTAATAACATATGTTTTGCCCACTTTGTAGTTGTGTTATCAGCTTTTTTATCTGGAGGCTCAGTGGTATTCTATAAACTTTGGTTATGAGATCCTTGCCTGAGATGGTATTTCCAAGTGTTTTTTTTTCTTTTCACTCTGTTGGGAAAAGTTTTCGATATGTGTAGGAATTTACTCTTTAGAATTTCCCATTCATCAATTTCATCCTTTCTAGACTGTGCATTTCTGGCTGTATTTATTTGGTAGCCATTTTATACCACTGACGAGGCCATCTAAGCTAAGTCCCACTTTGCCCCTTATGGACGTTATGGGTTTTGGCTTTACTCACAAGTCTCTGATCCACCTTGAGCTGATTTTTGTGTGGGGTGTGAGATGTGGATCCTGTTTCAGCTTTCTGCAGGTGGCAGTCCAGTTTTGCCAACACCATTTGTTGAAGAGGTTGTCATTTCTCCATTTGATAGGTTTTATTTTGTTGTCAAATATCAGTTGATCATAGAGAGTTTGGTCCATTCCTGGGTTCTCAATCCTGTTCCATTGATCTATGTGCCTGTAATTGCACCAATACCATGCTCTTCTATTATTACCACTGTGTAGTTGTTGCTGTTGTTGTTATGTGCCGTCGAGTCACTTACAACTCACAGTGGCCCTACGTACAACAGCCCTAAAACCTACTCTGTCCTGTGCCAATCTCACTGTCTCTGACAAACCTACCTTCATTACCCGAGTCACTGAATCAATCCACCTCATAGAGGGTCTTCTTCTCCTACACTGTCCCTCCACCCTCCCAAGCATAATGTCCTTCTCCACAGACAGGTCCCTCTTTGCAACATGTCCAAGGTATGTCAGACGAAGCTTCAAACACTGCTCAACCCTCACTATCCAGGGATTGCTATGCCTCCAACTTCATTTTTGTTTGATTAAGTGTGTGCTTAATTGAGGTCTCTTTCCTCTCCAAACAAACTTGGCAGCTATGTAACTTGGAAGAGACTGGAGAGGATTATGCTGAGTAAACGAAACTCAGTCTCATAAGGACAAATACTGCATTCATTGTAGAATTAGAAGGATAACTGGTAAAACATGTATTGGGACCCAAGAGGAGGAAGGGGTGGGAGCAAAGAGGTGAGGAAGGGTAGGGGCAAAATCACAGAGTTGCACAATTTAGTGAGTGGAAGGATGGGGTAAAGGAAATGGGAAAGATCTGCTAGGGACCTGAAAAGGTAGGGTAATAGTGGGTATAGTCCAATGGTGATTAATTATAAAGCATAATGAATGAGAATGATTATATAAAAAACAATGTGAATGAAGATAGGTGTGAAACACAATGTATGCAAACTTTGTAAACAAGCCAATATAAAATAAGAATTTAAAGAGGACACATGCAAGTCAATAAAAAAATTTATAAAAAATAACCTATGTGTTACCAAAAAGAGATTCAAGTTAGCCTGACAGAAAGCTTGTAATTTAGCAGGATACAATAGATTAAAATGAGCAAGAAAAAAAGATAAAGAAGGAATGTAAGATAGAGTAGATTTATACCCAAATATAAGTCATGAAATAATGGAATTCTAAGCGGAAACTCTTATTTTTTTTTAATGTGAGAAAGAGACCTAAAGGCAAGAAATAATGAGTAGCTAAAGGATAAATGTTGCCAATAGTTAGCATATAGCTAATAGTGTGTGCAAATCAATCTCTGTACAACATACTGATAAATAAGTATTGTACACAAATATAAAAATTGCTGAGGAGCAATAATGTCAGTTTGAGGATGAGGTATGCCTGATTCAAGCCATGGTCTTTTCCACACTTTTATATATCTGAGAGCTGGGGGGAGGGGGGATAAGAATAACAGAATTGATGCCTTAGCGTTGTGGTGTTGAAGAAGAGTACTGAATCCCATGGACTACTGAAAGAAAAGCAGCTATCTTGGAGCAGGCAAAGTGCTCCTTGGAGACCCAAAATAACAGTTTCCTCTTGTATATTCAGGGCATGATTTTAAGAGACACTATTCCTTGGAAACGGATATAATGCTTGGAAAGGTGGAGGGTTACTGAAAGGTCTTAACCAGATGGATTGAAATCATGACTTCAGCAATGATATCAGGGGTGATGAGGATGGCAGGAAAAGACAGGGTCCAGATCTGTTGTTTATAGGATGGCTATGAGTCATACTCCATTCTACAACCCCTAACAACAATAATAACAGCAGCTATAATAAAAATATTAGCAGTTCAAGCATAACCAGGAGAGGATAAAATCAATGAATGGTACCTTCTCAAGATTACGTGCCTGTGTGCAACAAAAACTTTTTATAATAGTGTGAAGAGAAAACCTACTGACCAGGAAAAACATTTGACAATACCATTTTTTTACAAAGTTTCATTAAAAAAAGTTTACAGAACATTCCTCGACCTCCATAAGAAAAAGACTGATAACTCAATTACAAAACGGGCAATAGACATGGAAAGACTTTTCACAGAGAAAGACATTCAAGTAGCCAATAGGCACATTAAGAAATGCTCAAAATCACTGGCAATAAGATAGAAGCAAATCAAAACCACAATGAGATACCATCTCACTCAATTAGCAGTGGCAAACTTTAGTAGAGTAGCAAGCAGTAAGTGTTGGAGAGGATGTGGAGAGGTGGGAACTCTCATACACTATTGCTGGAATTATAAAATGGTACAATTACTCTGGAAGGCAGTTGATATTTCCTCAAAATATTGAACACAGAAACTCCATATTATCCAGCTATTCCATTTCTAGGAATACACTCCAAGGAAATTAGAACTGAGACACAAATGGAAATTTGTACACCAGTATTCATAGCAGCATGGCAGGAACATGGAAACAACCCAAATGTCCAACCACAAATGAATGGATTGAATAATTGTGCTCCATTGCCATGATAGAATACTACGCAGCACTGAAGAGCAACAATTTCATAAAATACTGCATAACTTGGGAGAGACTGGAGACCGTTATGCTAAGTGAACTAACAGTCTCATAAGAACAAATACTGCATAAAATCATTACTGTAAAAATAAAATGATAATCAATAAAATATATATGAGGGTCCAAAGGAGGAAGGGGTGGGAACAGAGAGGTAAGAGTGAGCAGGAGGGAAGTCATAATGTCACACAATATGGTGGGTGGAGGAAAGGGGTAAAGGAAATGGAAACAATCCAGCGGGGACCTCAAAATATGGGGTGGCATAGATCAATGTTGATTAATTTTATAAAGTACAGTGTATGGAAATGATTGTATGAAACACAGTGTGAATGAAAGAAAGTGTGAAACACAATGTACATGAATTTTGTATGTAAGCCAATAAATATAAAACAAAAAATTTTCAAAAAATTAACATGTTGGCAGGTCAAACTCATCCAGTATGTGATGGAAAAAAGTATGTGACATGCTTCTGTGTGGATTAAAACCGAGGTAACTTTATAGAGCATAGTTCTACCTCATTATGCATGGGGTTGTAATTTACTTGAAGGCAAAGGGTTGGTTTTTACATTTAATTAATTAATGATAAAAATAAAAACTTACAACCCTGACATTCTAGGGTGACATTCAGCATCCTAATTGACACTCAAGCATGAGTTTCAATGCGTAGATACTTCGTGCTATGATTCAAATTCTCCCCACCAGTGGATGACAGAAGCCTAAAGCCTAGGTGGGTAAAAGCAGCTTCATGAGCAATGAGTTCCTAGTGCATTTAATTACAAATGACTTTGTTATCACTATGTGCCATCAAGCCAGAATCAACCCATAACTGACCCTACGTGCGGGATTTCAGAGACGGTCAATCGCACAGGAGGAGACTGCCCAGCCTTCTGTGGAGCACATGGTGGATTTGAACTGCATGCCTTAGGGATTGGAGTGCAACTTCTTCCTACTAGGCCACCAGAGCTCCCTCAAATTGCTTTAGAGCAGCTTTAATAACATACGGACTGGCTATAACTGAGTTAGCCTCACATACTTTAAATCTATATTTTGTAATATGCTGAGCAACACCAAATACCTATGACTGAATCCCACTACTTTATGTGGCTGCTAAGCTACAGACATGCATGGGTGAGTGAGTCCTGGCGCTTCAGGGAGCATTCCACTGAGGGAATTTTAGACAATTTCTTTAGATTGCTTCTGCTTTCCACAAAAAAACCACACAAAACAAAAACAACAAATAAAAACCAAACCCAACACATTGTAGTCATCCTGAAAAGGATAGTGCTATTATAATTATTTACTAAAGTGAGTAATATTTAATGCTATATAAATGTAATAGAACAAATGATGTGCTAGCAGAAGAAAAACAAACTCATGCAAAAAAGAGGCACTAGAAAATTGAAAAATGCTTATTCTTCTCTTTGAGAAAAACTGAAATAAATGAGATGAGCACTGAACATCCCATGGAAGGCCAAGAAAATGAATAGATCTATCTTGGAGAGAGTGCATTTGGAGTACTCTTTGGAGGCAAGAATGCTGAGGCTTCACTTCACATACTTTGGACATGTTGCTAGGAGGTGCCATTCTTTGGAGAGGAACATGATATTGGGAAGGGTGGAGGGTCAGCAAAGAAGAGGAAGACCCTCAACCAAGTGGATTGACAGGGTGACCGCTGTGCTCTTGAGTGTCAGGAAGTGTGAGGATGGCGCAGGACAGGACTAGGTTCAGATCTTGTTCATAGAGTCATTATGAGTTGTACTCGACTCGTTGGCACCTAACAACAACAACATGTGTATTGTTTAATAAGACAGTTACTGAAGAAAACAAAAAATACTAATAAGCTGCTCTAAAGGAATTAACAGAAAATAAGGCCAGGAATTGATGAAATATCAGTTGATATGTTCCAGGAATTGATGAAATACCAGTTTATATGCTCCAACAAACAGATGCTGCCCTGGACATGTTCATCAGCTTGTGCCAAAAAATCTAGAGGACAGAAGAGATCCATATTTATTTTCATTTCCCAAAAAGGTGATTCAGCAGAATTTGTAAATTATCCAACAATATCACTAATATCACATGTAAGAAAAATCTTGTTGCAGTATATCAAAACCAACTAGAAGAGTTTATCAACAGCAACCTGCCAAAAGTACAAGCTGAGCTTAGAAGAGGCCATGGCACTAGGGACATCATTGTGGATATCAGATAAATCTTGGCTGAAAGCAGAGTACCATAAGGATGTCTATTTGTGTTTTATCAACTACACAAAGGCATCTGACTATGCAGATCACAAACTGTAGCTGACATTAAGAAGAATGGGAATCCTACGATACTTGATTTGTGCTCATACAAAACCTGTACCTAGACCAGGAAGTTGCTGTAAGAACAGAGCAAGGGAACACTGTATGACTCAAAATCAAGAAAGAAGTGGTCAGGGATGTATCGTGTCTTTATTTTTTTTTAACTCATATACTGAACAGATCATTTGACAGAATGGACTTTATGAAGAATGTGGCATCAGGATTGAAGAAAGACTTATCAACATCCTGCAATAAGCAGATGGCAAAATCTTGCTGGCCAAAACTGAGAAGACTCGAAGAGTTTGCTTCAGAAGATCAAGGACTTCAGCCTTCAATATAGACTGCATTTCAATATCAAGAAAACAGAGACCAAAGGGCCAGTAGGTGGATAGATGGAGAAAAGATTGAAGTTGTTCATCTTACTTGGATCCATAATCAACCCCTTTGGCAACAGCAGTCAGAAAATCAAAAGAGGAGATGCATTGGGAAAACCTACTGTTAAAAGTCCTCTCCAGAGTACTAAAGAGCAATGGTGTCACTCTGAAGACTAAGATGTATCTGATCCAAGTCATGGTCTTATCACTTGTTTGTTTTGCATTTGAGAGCTTGAAAATGACTAAGGACAACAGAAAAAGAATGGATGCTGTTAGGTGGTGCTAGAACATACTTTGGACTGCCAAGAGAACCAAACAGGTTTGTCCTAGAGGAGGTGAAGCCAGGCTGGTCCTTAAAAGCAAGAATTTTGAAACTCTGTCTCACACACTGTGAGTCTGTCCTCACGAGGGACCAGCCCTTGGACATTGTGCTTAGAAGGGTGGAGGGTCAGTGCAGGAGAGGAAGAGTGTAGATGCCATTGACTGACACACTAACTGTAGCAATGGAGTCAGGTATATTGGAATCAGTGAGGTTCATTCAGGGTAGGGCAAGGTTAAGAGTGGTTGTTCAAAGGATCGCTGTGAATCATAGTCAGCTCAAAGGATATAACAACAACATTTTTCAAATGTTTTTTTTTTCTAAAAATTTATTTTTCTAAGTAATCTTAAATTTTTCAGTATAGCGTAATCCTAAATTTCAAATTTATTGAACAATCTTTTGTTATTATTGCTTTGTTTTGGTGTTTCGTGGTTCGTTTGTTTTTTGGTGGGTTTTTTTTTTTTCAATTTGGTGTACAGAAGTAATGCAGAAGTAGTTTCCATCTTACAATGGGGTTCCTTCCATCAGCTTGGTCATAAATTGCTCTGACAGAAGCAGAATATCTCTTGTTTTGCTTTCATTGTTATTGCCTTTTATTCTCAGTATCTATCTTAGCTATCTAGTGCTAGTATATAGGAATATTATAAATGCATAATTTAAACAAAGAGAAATTTATTCTCTTATATAGTTCAGGAGCCTGGAAGTCCAAACTCAGGGTGTCTGCTCAAGGGAAGGCCCTCTGCCATCCTAGAGGAAGGTCTTTGTTTTCTTCAGCATCTCCCAGCACATTTTGCCTTGGAGATCCCCATGTGTCCACCCCTGGCAATTTTTTTTCTTGGTGATACTGGGTCCTGTCTTTCAGCTCAATTTCCTCCTCTTTAATCGCTAAAATAAAAAAAAAAAGGCAATGATTGGTGGGTGGATGGAGGGGTTTGAAGGAATGGGCAGGGTATAATGAGGATTTGGTGAGGTCAGGCTAATGGAAGTCACGGATCAATAGTAATTAGTTATACAAAACACAATGTACAGAAATGGTTGTATAAAACAAAACAAACATGAATGAAACAATGTATATAAAATTAATTATTGTATGAAGGCGAATGGAATGATTGCATAAATATAATAAAAACACTCAAGGTGAACATATATAAATATATATGTGTGTGTGTATATATGTATATGTGTGCATATGTATATGTGTGTGTGTATATGTCTGGATATAGATAGATAGATAGATAGATATAGATATAGATATATATAGATATAAAGTTGCTGATTACCATGGAGTCAAGTACTACTCATAGAGACCCTATGAGCAAAAGACCTGAAGCCTTTCTGTAACTATCGTGATTTCTCAAAGTTCATAGAGTTTCCAGAGTCAGGTTGTGTAGTAAGTGGATACCACTCCTGCTTCCAAACCTGCCTTAAACTGATATATGTAAAATTCAAAATCATTGTCATGAAGTCAGAATCACCTCACAGCTGGGTTTCCAAGGCTATCAATTGCATGGGAAGAAATTGTCCGTTTTTCTCCTGTTGGAGCTCTAGTGGATTCAGTTTGTGAGAGGGAGGTCTGGTCTCTGAAGAAGCACTGAAGTTCCACATGGACAAGGCTACCAAGCTATAGAACTGTGTTTGTTACAGGCCACACCCTACAGAAACTTTTCTTATGTCTATCAGAGATTAAGAGGAATTAAAATGAGGTGAGATGGGATCAAGAGTTCTATTTCATTCCTAATCCTTTTATAAGCATGTAGCTTCCACACCATATCTTTAAATGCATATATTTTTTTTGAAGAAAGACAACTCAACCCATACAAATATCTTTATAAATCTCATTTATATTTGTCTTCCAGTTTTATATACAAAAGATATCAGTAAATTGCATGATGCAAGATTGAATATGGTGCATCTTACTAGTGATATGATATTTTTAAAAATGACAATTTAAGTGTAGTACATCACAACTTGAATACATCATAAATTGGAGACTATCTATAAATAAAGCTTTACTGTACTTTGTAATTGAAAGTGTTTCCTTTTCAAATTCTCACAGTATTACTCATTTGTTAAATTGCCCTGAGACATTGTATTACTTCCTTATTTCTTCTCTGATAAACTTTTTAAATGAAGAGAACCAAGTTATGAAAGAGAGCTTTCTTTCTTTGAGATAGTTAATACAAAATATCAACTTTGAAAGACATTTATGAGATACGGTATCGTCAACGTTCAGAGTTGAAACAACATCCTTTTATTCATTGTAAAATTTGTTAGAATGTCTTCATAAAATGGAGTGTACGTGACCACAGCCTCATTCTGTCAAGACTAAGGATGTAGATCAGTCATAAATCAGGAATGGACTAGTCAACATACAATATCTAATGGGAATTAATCTAATACAGTTTTGGGATTTTGTTTTGCCTGAGTTCTGAGGACCTGCTGGGTAAGGAATTGTGCTGTTGACCTAAAGGCGGGCTGTTTGGATCTACCAACTGCTCTGTGGAGAAAGAGGCATAATCTCTTCCTGTGCAATTTACAGCCTCTCAAAACCCACTGGAAGGCCAGCTGAAAGTGGCTTCTGACATATAATAACAACCACCATGCGCCAAGCACCTTATGAGCATCAAAGATATAATTTAAAAAATAAGACAAGTGAAATATGTACTGCCAAGAAACTGAGCCTAATGGGAAAGGCCAAGAACCTTTTTCAAAACCACACTTGAAAATGACAGTGAAGGAAGTAAACATGCTGTGAGAAGATTAACATGAGCTTCCAACTCGAGGAGTGGTGGTTACACGAGGTTAGTCTGAGAAGTGTGCTTCAACTCAAACCAGAAGGAAGAGGAGTCAGGAATGCTAAAAGCAAAGCAGGAAGAGGTAACCACAGGTCTCAGGTAGCCAAGAGGCATATTTAAGTAACTAACGGAAGCCAAGGTGTCTGAGGATTAGTCAGCAAGGGAAAGGCAACAACTCATTCGCTAAAGGAAACTTCATCACCAGCAAGTCAGCCTCAACGCATAGCTGATCCTCCACTGGTTTCTGAGTAGGCTGGAAATCACAGGGCAGGAAATGAGCCATCTTTCTCTTTGGAATTACTGGTGGGTTTGAATTGCCAGACAGTCGTGGACAATGCCACCCCAGCACCCTCACTGACCACAGCAGATCCCTCCAGGAGAATCTAAATCAGAACCACGGGAGTCCCAGTAAAATTGCTAAATTTATACTCTCAGCTAAAAAGGAAAAATGTTGACAGGAGATAGATGTTGATAGGGAATAAGGGCAAGGAGTTTTCAAACAGAGTGAATGAACTACAGTAGATGTTTCTTAATGCTTCCAACTGTTTCTGTGTTGCTGTTTTGAGGAGCCTTTGCGTTGTCTCTGACTCACAGTGGCCTGAGGACAAAAGAGCAGAACCTTGGCCAGCCCTGCGCCACCTTCACAACTTCTGCTGTGCTGAGCCGGTTAAGTACAGGTACCATTTCAGTCTGCTGGAAAACATCTCATCAGGAGTCTTCCTCTTTTTCACTGACTCTTTGAGGAGAAAGAATAACATCTTTCAGGACTGGCTCCTTGTGAGAGTGTGTCCACAGTCTCTGAGATACTTCCTAACTAGTCAGGAGCACTCTGACTGCACTGCACTCCAGCCAAGAGAGATTTGTTTGGTTTCAGTAGTCTACAATATATTCAGTATTTTTCAACACCACCACAACTTAAAGGTAGCAATTTTTCTTTTGCTGTTTGGTTTGGGGTTTGTTTTTTGTTTGTTTGTTTTTGTTTTTGTTTTTGTTTTTTTTTTGCGTGGTTTTTTTTTGTTGTTGTTGTTGTTGTTTTGTTTTGGTTTGGTTTGGTTTTGGTGTGATTTTGTTTTTGTTTTGTTTTTTTAATTTATTGTCCACGTTTCACATGTAAATAAAACCACTGAAATGAAAAATAGCATGGCTTCAGGAAGGCCCATCTTAGTTTTTAAACTGACATATTTTCTCTTTAGTACTTTAAAAATGTATTTTGCTGTACATTTTCAAAAGATAAAAAAATCTCAGTTAAACAAAAGCAGCTCACATGTATATCATATAGCAAGTATTTTGTCGAGGATGTAAATAATTGTGGTTATTTTGAGCTGCAATCTAATTGTGGAATAATTATTTTCTCTTCAAGTCATACATGTTGGCTATAACATTCTTAGAATTATTCTGCTTCCCCTTCTGCTGCCCCTGCCTAAATAAATAAATAGATAGATAGATAGATAGATAGATAGATAGATAGATAGATAGATACATACATACATACATACATACATACTACATACATAAATAAATAAATACATACATACATACATAAATGAATAAATGAATGAATGGATGAATGAAAATATAGAAAAGCACAAAAAGAAAGAAACCAAGCCTTCCATTTTGGCCAGGGGCAGATTTGAGTTTTCCAGATTTACTTTCTTCAGCAATAATATACCTTCATATACCTTGTACTAACTACACTTTGGTCTTCTGGAGAACTAAGTTCTATTGTCTTTAAATTCAATGCCTTCAAATTCATTCTGGTCCTTAGCAACTCTGTAAGCATTAAGTGGAAATACCCCATATTGTTTCTAAGGTCATAACTCTTTAAGACCACCTCTTTCTCTTATGGAGAAGCCAATAGGTTCAAACACCCACCCTTCCCTTTAGCATCTAAGCACCTGACTGTGCCCCAAGGGCTTCTTTTCCTTATCACAAGACAATAAAGTCACTGCATTTAGTAAACTCCTTTAGTCAAAATTCAATGGAACCAATGCTCCAGGGAGGCGTAGTTCCCAAGCCTTTTTACTTAAACCAGCAAAATATGTTTTGAGTAACTGTTATACAGGTGTGTCTGATGTAAACAGTAGATACTGTATTCTCAAGTACACTCAGCAAGAAATGTGCCTGATGGGGTGACCTCATCCAAAATGCCCCTGAGAAGAAATGGTGACTACATGACCAATGATGAGCTCATCTGAAGTGACCCACAGCCAAAGTGATGAGAGCAACGGCAGAGTTGACGCCTCCACTCAGGAGGCTCCAACGTGCATCACTTGGCTCCTCCTGCAGCCTATTTCTGAGGGATGATCTCAGATACAGAGATTGGAAAATGATTCTGTGCTAGAGTTGTCACCACGCCAAGGAGAATCTGGTTCCTTGATTTCTGAGCAATTGTTAGCTGACAGGAGGTAAGCCAAGATTACTTTAGGACTTCACTCTATTATTCTGAGCTCTTTTGGAAGTCATAATATCTTTAAAAATTCCAGAGCACATTCATTTACGAAAAAGAAAGGATATTTTTTTTCCAATTCACACACTCTGTCCAGCAAAAACTGTGATCTCTTAAATTCACATTGTCCTACTATCCCCTTGACATTAAAACACACAAATAAAAATGAGGAAAAAACCAAAAACCCTGCACTTTATGTAAAAATGTCTCACTAGCAGGAGTTTATGGATAAAAGACTAAGATATTTTCTAATATCAAGTTAATAATATGGTGAAGGAAGTGTTTTTCACAGAATTTGCCCTGTGAGGCACAGTTTTCTTGGAGAAATGATTTATTGTAGGAACACTATAGTCTTTAGTCCATGGATTTACATGTCATTTTCCATTTATAGCTCTGCTCATATCTATAAAAACTGTTGAAGGAAAATAACAATCAAAAATAAAAAATCAGCAAAACTCACCCACCGCTGGTGGATCAATCCACTGACCTTTTGGTTAGCAGTACAACACAGAACAAATTACACCACCACCGCTCCTTTACACCCTCAAACTTGAACTCAAACTCACTGCTCTCTGGTCAATTCTGACTTAAACTGATCCTCCAAAGGATTGGAGGCTGTTAGTCTTAATGGGGGGACTGCCTATCTGTCTTGCATGGAGTGACTGGTGAATGAGAGCAGCCTTGGGATTAACAGTGTGGTTCATTGCAGACAACAGCTACTAAGTATTAAGTAGCCTACTTCCAACATGCATTTCACATGCAAGTAAAATGGCTAGGATAGTACAGCCACAGCGACCTGCCAGAAACTAATCCTGTATTCAGAAGAGGATGTGGAACAAGCGATATCAAACCTGAAAGCAGAGAATGTTGTTGTTGTTGTTGTTGTTGTTGTGTACCGCAGAGTTGGAATTGACCTATAGCTGACACTCTGGCAGGTCTTCAGAGGCAGTTAATTATATGGGAGGAGATTGTCCATCCTTATCTCATGAAAGCAGAGAAAAAAAAGATGTTTATTTGTATTTTATTGACTATGCAAAGGCTATGTGGATCACAAAAATTTATGTCTAATACTGAGAAGACTGGTACTCCAGAATATTAATTGTGCTCAGGTGAAACCAAGAACATAACCCTGATACCAAAAACAGGCAGACATTACCAAAAAGGAAAATTACGGATCGATATTTCTCATGAACACAGATGCAAAAGTCCCTTTTAAAAAGTCCTAGACAATAGACTCTAATAGTTGATAAAAATAATTTATCATGATCAAGTGGGATTTGTAGTAGCCATGCAAAGAGGGTTCAACTTAAGAAAAACAAGGTAATTACATGATCATATCAATTGATGCAGAACAGGCCTTTTACAAAATCCAACATTCCTTCCTGATTAAAACACTCAACAAAATAGGAATAAAGGGGAATTTTCTCACCATAGGGTCGCTATGAGTCACCTACGACTTGACGGCACTTAACAACAGCAACAACGAGTTGAAAGTATATAAGTAAAACCAAGAGTCAACATCATTCTAATTGGAGAGAGATTAAAGTCATTCTGTCTCTGAATAGGGATGAGGCAAGGATGCCCACTATCAACACCCCTGGTAGGAATCCTAGCTAAAGAACTAAGATAAGGAAAGGAAGTAAGTGGCATCCAAATTGGCAAAGAAGAGGTAACACTATCTCTATACACAAATGATATGATAGGGTGTGTAGAAAATCCCAACAACTCAACAAAGAAACTGTTAGAACCAGTGGATTAATTAAACACAGTGACAGGTTACAAGAAAGATTAATATACAAAAATCCAATGGTTTCTCTACAGCAACAATGAAAACATTGAAAAGGAAACAGAAAAAGGAATTCAATTTATAATAGCCAATCACAAGATGAAATGATTAGGAATTAACCTAAGTAGAAACACAATAGACCTATGTAAGGAACAGTACAATATAATACTTCAAGGAATAGTAGTAGACCTGATCGAATGGAAAAAAAATGCTCCATGTTTATGGATGATGATGTTGTTATGTGCCATTGACTCACCTGTGACTTATAGCAACCCTATATACAATAGATCTGGACCCTTCCCTATCCTGAACCAGTTTCACTAACTCTGACACACCTAATCTCATTGCCCCAGTTACCATATCAGTCCATCTCATCTAGGGGTCCTCCTCTCCTATGCTATCCCTCCACCCTTCCAAGCATGATGTTCTTCTCTAAGGACTGATCCCTCCTGGCCATGTGCCCAAAGTATTTAAGATGGAGCTTCAAAGTCTTGTTTCCAAGGAGAATCTTGGTTTCACTCTCTCCAAGACAGATCTTTTTGTTCTCCTGGTGGTCCATGGTATATTTAATAGTCCCGTCCAGCACCACATCTCAAAGGCATCAATTCTTCTGTCATCCTTAGACATCACCTAGATCTCTGATATTATAACATGTATTGTGAAGACCATGTTCATGGGTAAGTTGACTCAAAATTGTGAACATTACAATCGTACCAAAAGCAGTCTACACATTCAAAACAATTCCAATACTGATATCAATATTATTATCAATGAGATAGAAAAGGCATTTTTCCACTTAATTTGGAAAGGAAAGAGATCCTGAAAGACAAAGCAAAGTAGGAAGTATTATATACCCTAATTTCAAAATCTACTATACTGCCATAGTAATAAAAACTACATGATGTTAGTACAACCATAGACATACAGACCAATTAAATAGAATTCAGAACCTAGAAAGCAACCTATCTACCTATGATCAATTGCTAGCCAACAAGGAAACCAAACCTATT
>NW_006399900.1:5059759-5073360 GCF_000299155.1 Elephantulus edwardii | reverse complement strand
TTTAGGGCTGTTGTGCATAGGGTCGCTATGAGTCGGAAACTACTCGACGGCACATAACAACAAACAACAACAAAGATCGTCGGGGGAAAAATAGCAACAAACTTAGAAACCCTAGGCTGTGATAAGAATAAACTGGCAAACATAGCAAAAATGCACAAGTAGCAGAGGACAAAATTGAATCAAAGACTTTTCCAATAAAGTGAAAAGAAAGTCCACAGCCTGAGAAAAATACTTGACAACAAAATTTCAGACAAAGGACTCATGTCTCAAATATACTGAATAGTACAGTGTGTCTACAAGAAAAAGACTAATAACCCAGTTACAAAATGGGGGAAAGACATGAAAAGACTCTTCACCAAGGAGGACATCTGGATAGTCAACAAACATTTGAGGGAATGTTCAAAATCACTAGCAGTCAGAGAGTGCAAATCAAAACAATAATCAGATACCATGTCATCCCAGCAGCAATGGCAAATTTTAACAGGATCATAATCAAGAAATGTTGGTGAGAATGTGGAGAAATTTGAATTTTTATTCTATGGTAATAGGATTATAAAATGGTAAAACTCCTATGGAAGGCACTGGCATTTTGAAGTCCCATATGGCCCAATTATTCCACTATCAGGAATAAAACTCAAAGAAATCAGAGCTGAGAAAAGAACAGTTCATTCCTGTGTTCATTGCAGTATTATCCACTATAGCAAGAAGATGGGAACAACTCTAATGTCCACCAACAAGCAAATGGATAGAGAAACTACAGTTCATTCACACAATAGAATACTATGTAGCACTGAAGAACAATGAAGAATCCATAAATTACTACACAACATGCGCAAGTCTAGAGGACATTATGTTGAATGAAATACCTCGGTCACAAAAGGACAAATGCTGCATATGACTACTACTGTGGTAATACAAGGGCGGAGGTGGGGATAAAGAGAATAGAAAGAAAGAGCATGTAAAGACAATAAACACTGCCAAGGGCACGGACAAGGGAGGAGGATCAGCTAGGGAAGAATCAACTTAAGGACAATACAGTTATATTGCAGTTAGAAACAAGATCTAGTCCTGTTATTACTGTTCAAAAGGGAAGGGGAAAGGGGGCAGAAGGAAGAGGTGGGAGGAATAATCACTAGAACAGCAGAGATAGATGTAGAGATGGGGGCATGAAGGAATAAGCAATGGGGACTGGATAAGATGGGATGATAAAAGGCATCAATCAATAGTAATTGATTATATAAAATACAATATATATGCATGGTTGCATAAAATATGATCTACATGAATGAAACACTATATATATGGATGATTGTATGGAAGAGTTAGGGTTTTTAATGATTTCATTTTACTTGGATCCACATCAACGCCTGTGATACCAGAGGTAAAAAAAAAAAAATCAAGACATGATGTTGCATCAAGAAAATGTGTTGTAAAAAAAAAAAAAAGTGTTGTCAAGGAGCTTTCCAAAGCGCTATAGAGCAATGTCAATCTAAAGACTTTGAGGCACCTGATCCAAGCCAAAGTCTTTCCAATTACTTCTTATGCATCTGAAAGCTGGACAATAAATCAAGACAACAGGAGATGAATCAATGACTTTGAATTACGATGTTGACAAAGAGTATACACCACGGACTGCCAAAAGAACAAACATTCTCTCTTGGAGAACGCAGAACCAGGTTGCTTCTTAGAGGCAATTACACTGCAACATCATCTTGAATATTTTGGGCCTAAACAATGGACTCTCCAAGATAGTGAGGATGACACAGGTTAAGGGATGTTTTGATTGACTGTTGATAGAGTTGCAATGATTTGTAGTGGACTTGGCAGAACCTAATGACAGCGCTAGTAGTAGAAGACTGACAGACGCCACTACCTTCATAAGCCATTCATCATTTTAATAACCCATTTATCACAATTCACAATCTCTTAGAGACCGAACTCCAAGACCAAACTGAAAGCATAGTGCTCTGATTTCCAAAATATTGGGGGAGGGAATCAGAATATTATAGGTCTGTGCAGGTATTTTCAGAGAAATAAATTTCTAGTTCAATATATGCTGCCAACTACATCATAAACTCTCTGGACATAAAGAACATGCTTATTTTGTATGCCCAGACCCCACATTATCTCCACATGCTACAATCAGTGTTTGTTGAATTAATACTGGTTTAGAAGAAATGTAACTAGATGACTAGAAATACAGAATGTAGGTATTGAAAATTCATAATGTGCTATATCTTTCCACAAGTATTTCATTTCCATCAAAAATAATTTATGTAGATTTCCACCTGTTTCTATATTCTCTCCTTGGTTATTATTATATCAGCATGAAGTAGAAGACTAAAAACTTGTTTATTTTCACAACATGCATCTTGTTTTAGAATCACAGTTCCCAGTTGGAGAAATAGAAGTTTAAGATTCGACAAAATGTTGTGGAGGATATATATCTCTGAAATTCCCATTTTCACTCAAAAACCCCACATTTTTTAAAAACTACATAGTGATGACCTTCCTTATGAAAGTGTTATGAATCTCAGTTCTGTCAAATCCATCAAGGTGATTTGAAAGTAAGAGTGTATGTTCTGCTTTTTTAAAATACGATTTCTTTTAAAGTGAGTATGTCTAGTATCATCTGACTATATAAGAACTAGAAAAAAATATAAAAATAGAACAAGAAATCTGAATTTAAAATTATAATCTTTTATTATATTAATTATTATCAACTTGGGCAATTTGCACATTGCTGTCAATAACTAGCATACAGAATTTATGAAAGCACCTTATGGAGCATACAGGAGGAAGTGTGGTTAGCAAAACTCATGCACTTACACATTGCATAAAATATGGTAAGTCCTGACACTTCAAAGTTTCTCATTAAAATATACATATACACACACTTACACATTAATTGGAAATAAATTAAACATATATTATGTTCCATATCTTATAAGATCCTTCTGTCAGATCAGGCAGACGGAGGAGAAGTTGCTACAGTGGTAGACTTGAGAAGTGATAGTGGCTTAGATTAGAGTACAATTAATAATGATGGAAAGAACTTGATAGACTCCAGAGCTATTTAGACAAAAAAATTTTATAAAGCATAATGAGAACATTTGCTCTGTAGTTGGCAGAAGAGTGCCAGGGATGATTCTAGTTTTATAGTTTCTATAATTTTGGTGAACATGGTACCATTCACTGATCTGAGGAGCACTGAAGAAGTTTGTCAGTGGAATGAAAAATAGTAAGAATAAGTGTGGGTTGAATTTGAGATGTCTTTGATTTATTTTGAAATAAATATAAATTAGGTAGCTATTTTATCCTGGAATTCAGAGGTGACATTTAAGAATTTCTAGTTTAATCTATTAGAAAAGGAAGGATATCACTCAAGCTAAAAGAACTAATGAACAAATTCAAGTTTTGAGTTGCAATCCTGAAGGATTCAATGGGTAAAATCTTGAATGTTGCAGAAGAAAAAAAAATATGGAAGGAATACACAGAGTCACGATAACAAAAAGAATTAGTCAACAATGTACTATTTCATGAAATAGCAAATGATCAAAACCCAGTGGTAATGAAGAAATTCAAGCTGAACTGAAGGAATTAGCAAAAAATAGTTCTTAAAAAATTTCCCAGGAATTCAAGGGAATAGCAACTGATATGTTTCAACAACTAGATAGATGTAGCCATGAAACTACGCACTAGCCTATGCCAAGAAATTTAAAAGATCTGGCCAACTGAATGAAATATATGCATATATGTTTCCATTTTTTTTTTTAAAAAAAGGAGACAGAACAAAATATGGAGATTATAGAATCATTTAATCAATATGACATTAATTTAAAATCTTTCTGAAAATTACTAAAAAATAATTTGTACAGTAGATTGACATCATTGCTGATGTTTATGAATTATGGAAAGGTATTTGACTGTGGACCATGACTAATTATTATATGTTGTTGTTGTTGTTGTTGTTATGTGCCGTTGAGTCGCTTGCGACTCATAGTGACCCTATGTACAACAGCCCTAAACTCTGCTCTGTCCTGTGCCAATTGCACTGTCTCTGACACTCCCATCTAGACTACCCCAGTCACTGAATCAATCCACCTCATAGAGGGCCTTCCCCTCCTGTGCTGTCCCTCCACCCTCCCAAGCATTATGTCCTTCTCCAAGGACTGGTCTCTCCTCACAACATGTCCAAAGTATGTTAGACAGAGCCTTATAATCTTTGCCTCCAAGGAGCCACCTGGCTTAACCCTTTCCAAGATGAATCTGTTTTTCTTGGCAGTCCATGGTACCCTCAATACTCTTCTTGAGCACCACAGCTCAAAGGTTCCTTCCATCCTCCCTAGCCATTGTACAACTCTCTGGTGCATAAGAAGTGATTGCAAAGACCATGGCCTGTATCAGCCACACCTTAGTCTCCAGAGAGACACCATTGCTCTTCAGTACTTTGGAGAAGTCCTTAACAACAGACCTTCCTGTGGCAAAAAGTATTTTAATTTCCTGGCTACTGGTGCCAACAGTGTTGACTGTGGAGCCAAGCAAACTAAAGCTGTGAACAATCTCAATCCATTGAGTCATTTGTGACTCATAGCAACCCTATGTACAAGAGCCCTAAACGCCATTCTATTCTGTGCCAACTTCGCCGTCTCAAACATACTCATTCCCACCACCCCAATCACAGAATTGATCCATCTCATCAAGGGTTTTCCTCTCCTGCGCCACCCCTCCACTCTCCCAAACATGATGTCTCTCTCCAAGGATCAGTCCCTCCTTGCAATATGCCCAAAGTATGTCAGACAAAGCTTCAGAATCCTTGACTTCAAGGAGCATTCTGGCTTCACCCTCTCCAGGACAAACCTGTTTGTTCCTCTAGCAGTCTATGGTATATTCAACACTCTTCTCCAGCACCATGGCTCAAAGGCATCAATTCTCTTTCTATCATCTCTATTCACTGTAATTATATATAGCTAATATTGAGAAGATTAAGAAATGTAGAACACTTAACTTTGCTCATGTGAAACCTATATGCAGACCAAAATGTAGTTGTGCTAAAAGAACAAGGGGAAACAACATGGTTTAAAATCAGGAAAGGGTTGTATCCTTTCTTCATATCTATTAAGTCTATCTTCTAAGTAAATAATTTGAGAAACTGGACTATCTGAAGACGAATGTAACATCAGAATTGAAAGAAGACACAACAAGGATCTGCTATATAGATGGCACAATCTTGATTGCTAAATGTGGACAATACATGAAGCAAATGCTGCGCAAGAAGATCAGAGTCGTTTATTGCGGCTTTGTTCACAATAGCAAAGAGTTGGAAACAACCTAAGTGCCCATCAACAAACGAATGGATAGAGAAGCTGTGTTATATTCACACAATGGAATACTACGCTGCATTGAAAAACAAGGAACTCATGCAATATTATTCAAAATGGGTGACCCTGGAGGACATTATGCTGAGTGAAGTATCTCAGTCACAAAGGGACAGGTGCTGCATGATGCCATTATTGTAGAACGGGACTGACATCAGGATTGGGGTGTGACTGAGAAAAACTGGGTAAATCATGTATACTGTATTGAAACAGATGAGGGAGAGAACTGTTTGAAAGCAATATATGATTGGGTATTATGGTTATGACAAGAGTCCAGGATGAAGGTTGCATAGTGGAGTGTACTCGGGGTGGGGGTGGAGGGTGGGGGATTCTATACCAATGAAATAATTTTTATTTTACTTTTCAAAGAGAAGTGTGAACTGACGGGAGGGGTGGGCAGGGAAAAAATGCAACAATGAATGTATGGAAATCCAAAATCTCTGTAAACGTTCATGAAAATTAATTTAAAAAATAGAATGTAAAAAAAAATCAGAGCCTAAAGTATGTATTACATCTGAACATCAAGAAAATAAAAATCCTCTCCAGTGAACTAGAAGGTACTATTATGACAAGTGGAGGAAAGATTGATTGAAATTTTCCAGGATTTCATTTTACTTGAATACACAATCCTCATGTGGTAGCATTAGTCAAGAAATAAAAAGATGTATTGCATTGGGAAAATCCACTCTCAAAGACCTTTCCAAAGTTCTAGAGAGCAAGGGTATCAATTTAAAGACTAAAGTGTGTCTGGTATAACCCATGGTATCTCAATTGCTTTCAGAAAGATGTACATCCCTGGAAAATCTCTGAGGAAGTTCTACTTTTTTCCTTATTTTTAAATAAAAATTAATTGGAGGGCATCAGGCTTGTGGTTTACTAATATGTTTGATTGTTTGCTTTGTTTTCTTTTTTAATTCTGCATTGCAGTTTCCAGGGTAAGAGAATGAACTACCTCTGTTTTGGGGCTGCTGTTCCGATTACCAGGTTTTGTTAATGGGAAGCACTGTATTTAAAGAAAATTTATAAATATAAAACCACACCAGACAAACAGTTTTAGAGGAATTAACCACATGCAAAAGAATAGAAAATGATTTAAAAATTAAGCAAACCAATAAGAAACAAACAAAAAACTTTGGCAAGGTCTTTAATAAGTAGGTACCTAGCTGTAAAATGAATGAATACTGTTTATAAATGGACTCTATAATAAATTTTAATACAAGTCAAGTGTTTTCATACTTCTTTAATTTAGAATTTTAGGATACAGTTTTAGCACTTTAGAACTGTCTTTCAAAGAGGGGCTGTGGTGGCCTAGCCTGTAGGGAGTTGAGTTGCTAAACCAAAGGCAGCGCCCATCTGACTGTTCAAATCCACCAGCCGCTCAGCAGGAGGAAGAGAAGCAGTCTCCTCCCGAGTGATTGACAGCCTCCAAAAACTGTGCAGGAGTCCCTTCTGATTTGGTGATTGTAATCACTTGATTTTAAATAGTGTCCAGGGCTAGGCATTTAGGCCACGGAAGTAATACATTAGTCTATGATTCAGATTTCACGATTATTTCACCGTTTTTAAAAAAATGAAAGGGAAATTTTAACTGTTGTCACCATGTGCCTTCGACCTGGAATCAACTCACAGCTGACCTTCTGGCAGGTTTTCAGAAGTTATAAATCCCACAGGAGGAGATTGTCCATCTTTCATCTGAAGAGGAGCTGGAGGATTCAAACTACATGTTTTTGGGCTGACAGTGAAGCTACTTAACATTGGCCACCAGAGTTTCCTGAAAATTTAGTATTATAGTTGGGCTAAATAGTGTATTCTTTGAAGATAAGTGACTGTAGTTTCTATTTGGTATCATACTCTCTTTAAACTCTTGATAATTCCAACTGAACTGGACCCTTTTCCAGACTGTATGACATCATCATTCCATTTCTGTGCAGACACAGACCTTACTGAAGCTTCTCCCGTCACTCAGGGTTGGTTATCAGGTTAGCAAATCTGTCTCAGGAATTGTCTCCTTCTTTCTCCAACTACTGAAGTGGTTTCTCATGAAACTAACATTTTGTGGATAAACAACTAGAAGTCACATAGCAACAATCTTAGCTCAAAATCAGTTCTGATAAATGTTTTCACACAGCTGCTTAATGTTTTCCTTTTTTCTATTCACAGGATCCATTTCAAAAAAACGATTGAGCATGAATACAACTTTTGTGACAAGACTCATATACTGCATTCTTGAGATAATAACCACTACCATGCCACATAATTCCTAATATTATTTAACAATCTCTTAGACAATCAGAATGACACATGGCAAACTATTTTTTTAAATTATATACTTTTTATCATATTGATCTGTTTTATCATATTGTCTATTATTAGTTCTGGTGATGTAGTTGGCAGGCAGTAGTGCTGGTAACCTAAAGGCAATGCCTCTCTTGCTGTTCAAATCCTCCCCTGAGGTGGAAAGACGTTCCCTCAATGTGATTTACAAGCTCACAAAATCCGCTGGAGGGTTAGCTGTGTTGTTGTTGTTTGGTGTCATCGAGTCATAGACGACTCATAGGGACCCTATGAACGAACAGGCTGAGCACTGTTTAGAAGTGGATGCTGCTCCTGCTTCCAGGCTTGTTTTAGTTGGGAAGCTCCAGCCAATACTGTCCACCATGGGTACCCATTACCACTATTTGCACATCACTGTCACAGTCTTCAGCATCACAGCAACCAAGAGTTATCTCTGTACAGCAACACCCAGACCAGCGCTATACCACCTAGAAAAATGTTTGACAGGAAAACAATTTGAACCTGGCCACTTAGCTAGTTGGTGCCAATTTGATGGCAAATAGTGAATTTGAGTTAATATGTTATTAAAAGAATTGTCCCTTTTTATTCTTGTATTGTTCAGTGGTGTTTATAGTTGAATACATTCAGTAAATAACTAAGACAATGATTTCCATGGTAGCACCATCATCACCCACAGCAAAGCTGTAAGAGAATGAAAGATGAAGGGAGAATCTTATTACCTTCTCTGTGTTACTATACAATTAAAAAGATTATGGCTTATGAGGTAAAGGCGATTTAAAAATATTTAGATGGATAAGACTGCTTTGGTGTGCAAAACAGAACACCAAAATCAATCTGCACATGTGCTCCAATAATTTTACACCTATACATCTGAATATCAACCTAAATAATTCAAAATACTAGCTTCTCTTCACTTAGAGATCAATAAAAGTTGGATTTCATTATATATATATATATATATATATATATATCCAGAAATGAGCACAGTCCATTCTGTGGTGCAACTTTGAAATGAACAAGTCAGATTAATTATTTCTGAATGATTTACTTTTTTCTTTGCTGAAATCCAGTATATTATTAAGATGCCTAGACTCTCCTGATAATAGTTGAAGGTGAGCCTTGTGCCAGCACACATAAAGGAGCTGAAGCGGAGCTCACAATGGCACATGCCGAGTATGCTAATCCTCCACAAAGGGCCACAATGGCAGAGAAATCTCAAGAGAGCCACCCATCTGTAACGAGATTTTCCACGAGCTCATTAATATTCCCCTAAGCCAAGGGAGATTCTTTCATTTAACTACAAATGCATCCACACAATTATTCTGATATTGAGACAGCATTAGAAAAATAAACTGTGCATATAAAAGAAGCCTCAAATGAAAGACAAGCAGCTTTTAAAATAAGTCTGCTTTCACTATGAGCATCTGCACCCAGAAGACCATTTACACAAATTAACATATTTTATCTACTGTAAAAAAATAAATACCCCACATATGCAAGATAGTTTAAATAATTATCAGGGAATGCCTAAGCATGATGAACATACCACACAAAAACCCAAGTTCTGGTAAACGAGGCAAAGATTTGTCACTTTAAAAACAAAACCAACCAAAAACCCCAAAACCTAGCAGAAAAAAGTACATTTCCATTGTAAAGAGTGTTGTGATGTATTTATCATAGTGATAAATAAGTACTGAATGTAGACATACCTGGGTTTGAATGTTGCATCTGATTCTTCACTAACTATGTAATATGGAGTTATTTCTTCCTTCTCTCTGAGCCTCAAATTTTCCATTAAATAGTTAATAAAGTCTATTTTGTGTAGTTTGGCAAATTTGTTCACCAAATGCTCAATATGGTCTCTCAAGTATCTAGAACTAGAACGGGAATTACACAAATGACAGGCTTTAACAAACAGAAATTCATTTTCTCACAGTTTAGAAGGCTGAAAGTCAAAATTCAGAGTTGCAGTGATGGGACACAGGGTGCTCTAGTGGCACAAGTCCTCGGGAAGTTTTGTGGCTAAACCAAATGCTATGCCTCTCTGTTGGCTCAAATGCATGAATGGCTCTGCAGGCTTCTCCTGGGTGATTTACGGCTTTGGAAACCCACTAGAGGATCCGCTATGAATCACTTCCTAAGGGAGAGCAATGATTACCAACAGTGGTTACCAACAGGAGGAGACTGCTGGTGCACTTCCATAGAGCAGCTGGTGATTCAACGCTCCAGAGGAGCATGGCCGTTGGGAAAACACCACTTGCTTCAGACACCACCACCAGGGTTTTGTGCTAACTTACTTTGAATGTTCTTATATGCTCCAGTAAGAGCTGCTATTGTTAACCCATTTACAATGATGCTTCAAGTTACAGGGATTCACTTGCATGTGCCTACGCTGTTTTGGTTGCTGTTCTTTTGTGTTATTTAGTAATTGTTTTTATGAAATTTTAGAGTTGATTTGATTACAATATTGTGGTGCCTGATAGGCTGTTATGTGCCATTAAATCAGAATTGATTCAAAACTGACACCCCCCCTCCACAGTGACCTTTCAGAGATTATACATTACACAGGAGATTTCCCATCTTTCTCCCACGTTGCAGCTGATAGGTTGATAACTATACTTAATACATATCATTCTCTGATTAAAACTGATAATGAACGTTACTGAGGATTCTGTGTGCTCTGTTATGAAAGTCCACAGTGACGATGACATCAAGAGTTAGACTGCATGAGAGCTTCTTATATGAAGAGTAGACAGTGGAAAAGAAAATGTAACTCTCATCTATGTCTCTCATTTATCTACTCCTCATTTCATCTCATTATGATAAGTAGAGAAAGGATGGAAATGGCCAGTGATACTATCTTCTTTGGATCAACAATCAACACCCTTACCAACAGTCAGGAAGTCAGGAAATATATTGCAGTGGGAAAGTCTGTTGTCAGGACCTCTCCAAAATGATGAAGACATCAGTTTGAAGACAAAGGTGCACCTAATTTAGGCCATGGTCTTCTCAATTACCTGCTATGCATTAGAGAGCTGGACAATGAAAAAGGATGACAGCGGAAGAATTGATACCTTTGAGTTGGGTGCTAGAAAAGAATACTGACCATCCCAAGGACTGTCAAAAGAATGAGTAGATATGTCTTGAGAAAAGTGCAGCCAGAGTGCTCCTTGAAGGCAAAGATGGCAAAGCTTTGTCTTTCATACTGGGGACACAGAGCTAGGCGAAACTATTCCTTGGCAAGGAATGTTATGCTTGGAAAGACGGAAGGCCAGAAAAGAAAAGAAAGACCACTGCAGTGAGACACAGTGGCTTGAGCAATGGGCTCTAGAGTAACAGAGATGATGAGGAAGACACAAGATAGGGCACGATTCAAGTCAGTTGCTCCTCGGATTGTTATAAATCCTACTCAACTTGATGGCACCTACTAACAGCAACATCATCTCAACTGTCCCAATGGAACATTATCATTGATATATATGGCTTTCCAGATTTTACCTATAAATATCTCAGTAATATGAGCATGTCATTATGTCATCCCTTTCTTTCTGCAAATAATATCATATCATTCACAGCAAAGTTATATTCTGTTTTCCCCTTAATATTATTATTTGTTGTTATATCCACAAAATATTTAAAGATATTTCTTTGTATTGAAATAGATGATGGAGAAAACTGTTTAAATGGGATATGTGATTAGGTATTATTGTCATGACGAGAGTCCAGAACGAAGGCTGCATAGTGGAGTGGTCCTGGGGGGAGGGATTGTAAAACAATGAGGGAACTTTACTTTTACTTTTCAAAGGGAAGAGTGTACTGGGGGTGAGGGCTGGGCAGGGAGAAAAGTGCAACAATGAATGAATGGAATCCATAGTCTCTATAAATTTTCATTAAAATTAATTAAAAAAGATAAAAAAGAATATTTCTCATTTTCCTATTTATAGTTTTGTAGTGCTGCATTGCATGCTGGCACCATAATTTATTTAACCAATCTTTTCCAAATTGACAGTTAACTTTGATATACTATTTTGCTCTTGAAAAAAGTGTTACAATTATTAATATTGTACACATATTATTTCACATATATAGGAACATATCTTTAGCTTAGATTGATATTCAAAATTATTTAACACTTTTCAGACCATACTGATATTTGCCATCTGATCAGTCATTTCATCTGTTAAACTCTTGGAAACGGAATTGTTTCTTCAGATGGAAGATGTACATATTTTTTACAGATACTCAAGGACTGCTCATGAGGATTTTATAACTAATAATCTCACAGGTAGTGTTTAAAAGAACTCATTATTAAATATAGACATGTTTGAACCTTAATAAATCTTAATAAATTTAAAAATGGTGTCTCATCTTTCCGGAGTTTGAATAAAAATCTAAAAGAATTCTTTCATTTTCTATGAATTTTCTTTGAAACTTTATTCATTGTCCTTGCTAATTTCTATGAGCTCTTTACATATCAGAAAAAGTTGCTCACTATTGAAATCACCTCTTGAGTACTTTGATAGAACTATATTATAAAATTATTCATGTCTCATACCTGAAAGATTCTTTTCCAAAAATCTCCTTCTAAAGAATTTTGTAATTTTAGATGTTTTACCTTTCTGGATACCAGTTCTAAAAAAAAAATATTTTCTTCTAGACAATTATGAAATTAATTTGAGGTTTAAATTTATTTATATACAATTTATTCATGTAGTCTCTTTTTAAATATTTTTTAAAAGGTATGTCTTCCTTATACTTGTTAATGGTATTAATAGTTTCTCATTCTAATGTTCTATAATCTGAGACTGCAACTTCTGTATTCCTCTGAAGTTTTGTAATATTTTTTGTTTAACGTAGAGTCAAAATTCATTACTGTCTCCTTCCTTTAGAAAATTTAAAAATATTTAATAAAATTTAAACTTTCATCATAAACTTTTAAGCAAACTCATCCACTGGAGAACAGATTTATCCTCTAGTAAATACTATTAACAATCTTAGTTGATATTAGTTGCAGAAGCAAACACATATAAGTTAATGTTACACACGTTTCTCTCTCTCCCACTGACATTGAGTCTACTCTGGCTCATAGCAACCCTTCATCTAGGTTTCCAAGGTTCTAATCTTTAGTTGAGAAGATCGCCCATCATTCTCCCACAGAGTCCTCGTGGTTTCGAATTTCAACTAGCAGTCTAATTCATAATTCAGTACATCACAAGGGCTAGAATATATACTGCATTGTATGTTAATATTTGATATTTGTTTTGGCTTTATACTTTAGCTTAGCTATATTTTTAAATTGTGACTTGAGTGAATGTTTACAAAGAATGTTGGCTTTTATAAAATCAAGCATTGATGAATACTTTGTTCCTAAACTTTAATTGCAATACACACTATGTCTGCTGGTATATGCAGACCACATTATCCTTCTCTTCACCCATATTGTTTAGTATTTGTTGTCTATGAATTAATTTTCTACTCTCTTCCCCTCCCTGGTAACCATACTAGATTGATTCTTTATATGTAAACCTTTATCAAGGTTTTTTATAACAGTGGTCTTAGAGAGAATCTGTCTTTTCACAACTGACATATTTCACTCAGCATAATGTTCTGTAGACTGAACCATGCTGTGCAGTTTCACCAAAGTCATCATTGTTATTTTTAAAGTTTCATTGTACTCCATTGTGTGACTGTAAGGATCACAGTTTCTCTATACATATGCTCAGTAATGGGTGCTGTTGTTATGTGCCATTGAGTTGCTTGCGACTCATAGCGACCCTATGTACAACAGCCCTAAACCCTGCTCTATCTTGCATCAATCACAGTGTCTCTGACATACCCATCCTGATTATCCCAGTCACCGAAACAATGCACCTCATAGAGGGCCTGTCCCTCCTGCGCCGTCCCTCCACCCTCCCAAGCATGATGTCC
>NW_006399900.1:5054349-5059654 GCF_000299155.1 Elephantulus edwardii | reverse complement strand
ATTCTCAATACTCATCCCCAGCACCACAGCTCAAAGGCATCAATTCTCCTTCTATCTTCCCTAGTCATTGTCCAATTCTTTGACGCATAACATGTGATTGCAAAAGACCATGGACTGTATCGGATGCACCTTAGTCTCCAGTGTGACACCATTGCTCTTAAGTACTTTGGAGAGGTTGAGTTGTTTTCTTCTCTTTGCTATGGGAAATAAGCTGTTTAAGCATGAGTGTGCATATATCTGTTTGTGTTGCAATTCTGTTTTCTTTTGGGTATACACCATTGTAGTGAAATCCACCAGCTGACCTGAGGGAAAGGATGGACAATTTCCTCCCAAGCAATTACTGCCTCTGAAAACTCACTGGAGGGTCAGTTATGGATTAGTGCCAACTCAATGGTATGCAACAGCAACATACAATATACAGTGAAATAGCTGGATCAAATAGTACTTCTATTTTCTGTTTTCTAAGGAAACAACAAATTGCTTTCTGTAATGGTTATACCATTTTACATTCCCACTAGTAGTGTAAGAAAATTCCAATCTCACCTCACCCTTTTCAGCATTTGCTTTTTGACCTCGCAAATTTTGCAACTATACCTGGGGTAAGATGACATTTCATTCTTATTTTATTTCACATCTCTCTCATAGCTAATGATCTTGATCTTTTCTTTACATGTTTATTTGTAATCTGAATGTTCTCTTTGGTGAAGAGTTTTTCATAACTTCTGCCCATTTTGTAATTGAGTTGTTAGTCCTTTTCTTGTTGAGGTGCTAGTGTTTAAATAAATTTAAGATATGAGTTCCTTATCAGATATGCCATTGTCAAACATTTTTTCCAAACTTTAGGGTCTTTTTTCACTCTTTTAGAGAAATTGTTTATGTCTATATCATTGTTGTTATGGTCACCTGCAACCCATAGTGACACTGTGAAGCCTGCCTGCCTGAGCCAGTCTCACTGATTTCAACACACCAACCCCCATTATATCAATTCTGTATCAATATTTCTCATTTGGGGTCTTCCTTCCTGATCCACCCCTCCTCCCAAGTATGATTTCCTTCTCCAAGGATCAGTCCCTCCTGGCTACATGCCCAAAGTATGTGAGACAGAGTTTCAAAATCCTAGCCTCCAAGGAGAAACCTGGCTTCACTGTCTCCAATATAGACCTGTTTTCCTGATGGTCCAAGGTATGTTCAAGACTCTTTTCCAGCACCACAACTTGAAGGCATCAATTCTTCTATCATCCTTAGTCATTGCCCAGCTCTCTGATGCATAACAAGTAATTGCATGGCATGGAATAGGAACACCATAGTCTGTAGACAGACATCACATAAGTGTTTAATTTTTAGAAAGTTTTGTTCATTTCTTTTATCTTCTTCTTGTTATGCATTAAATTTATTTCTGTTTTTTCTCTAGTGATCTTTACAGTTTTCCATTTTACCCCTAGATTTTTGATCCACTTTGATTAAGTTTTTTAACATGTTGTGAGGTGTGGATCTTTTTCCATTTTCTGTAGTCAGTTTTGGCAGTTCCTATTTTAAAGATTGGAAGCCTTTCTCCCACTTAATGGATTTCATCTCTATTAAAAGTTCATTTGACCATCGATGGGTAGATTTACTTCTGGGTTCCAACTATATTCCATTGGTTTATATATCTGTCATTGTTCTTTGCGATTGCCTTATTATTGTTTTGATTGCTATGAATATGTAGAAGGTTTTATGACTGTAAGTGTAAGATATCCTACTTAGTTTCCTTTTCCAGTAGAGCTTGTTTTTCCTAGATCTCTTTATTTTCCCTATAAAGTAGGAGATATTTTTTGCCATTTCTTTGAAGAATTGTGTCAGGATCTGAATTAGGGTTCCATTAAACCTATAAATTTATTGTAATTTACATAATGTTAACTCTTCATATTTCTTGTAGTTGTTGTTATTGTGTGTTGTGGAGTTGAAACTGACCCATAGCTGACCCTCCACATGGTTTATTCAAGTATGACTCATAATGACCTTATGACGACAGACCTGAACCCTGTCCTAGCCTGTGCCCTGCTCATCATCTCTGACACATCTATCCTCTAGCTCCACAAATTACCTCAAAGTATTATACAATATATACAGATACAATTTGGAGACATGTTGAATGCATTCCCTTTGAAGAATTTACTGAATACTATGGAACTATGCATTTTGTGGGTAAATATATCTAAAATACCAAAATGCCAGGAATAACTCCATGTCCTTTTAAAGTAGGAAATTACAGTAGTCTTGTTCTAAATTTCTAGGAAAATTTTAAAAGTACTCGTTTTCATAGGAAAGTGGACACTAAAAGTTACCTCAAATTTAATCCTTGTAATATAAAGCAGCCTGAAATTAAATGTCAATTATCCTCAAGTGTGGCTATTCGGTCTTGTATTCTTCTATTCGGTGAAATGACAGCCTTGGTAACTGAATATTAATTTTAACCAAAACGCTCTCAACTCTTCTTCAAAGAGGAAGTTAAGCTTATTAACACATTCCTTAACAAGAGGACAAAGTTCAGGCCTTGTCCTCCACACCAAGAAGATTTAATCAAGGACTGAAGGGGAAGAAAAAAGTGAATGAGCCAGAAGAATGTGAGGAGAACACTCAAATTTTAAGAAAGAAAACAAACAAAAACAATAACAAAAACCTTTCTTGAGCTCAGCCAAATTGAAGCAGCACAGGAAAGTGGCACGGAGCACAAAATTCTTCCAGAGATACCGGTTAAAACATGGACTTTACAATGCCACTTTAATTTCTGGTAAAATTCCAAAGCAACGGTATATATTTCACAAGATTGTCAACTTTGCATAAAACTACTTGTGCTACCCATGACTTATACGGCCAGAGGGAGGCTATTGATTCCCCCCTTCATAAATCTAGAAATGCTCTCTGCCTTCCCAGTATACCTTTTATATTTATTGGTGTCTATCCTAAAACAACAGCTCAAGGTTATTGCTATGAAAGCATTTGGGGCTATAATTTACCACAAAGAAAGTCCACTGAAGATTACAGAAAATACATATCATTCCAAGTGCAAGAAAACTTGAAAACACGCTTATTCCAGTCACTTCTATTACTCGATGCCTATTCAAAGGAACACCAGACTTAATTTCATTTCTATTGCTTTAGAACAATGGTTTCCAAGCTGTTTGTTATATCTAATACATATTTGCCATATAAGGAATTAATGGAGACATTTTAAAACATTTCATAGTATAAAATAACAATATCTTATAAGTTATTATCATTAGCATATGCTTTATTAAAATAAACCATGTTTTCTAAAACAGTGAATCAGCTGAGGGGGGGGAAAGGCATCATTTTACTTTTTTGAAAATATTTTTAATATCTGAATAGAAGTGATGAAAGCTAGAAGAAGCTCATATCTGCTTCTGCTCTGAGCACATTACAATGAGAGCTGCCACGCATCATCTGGAAAACACTGTATACTTACAAGAGAATGAGGATGAAAACCAGCAAAGGACAACTGGAAATTATTACTGAAATGGATTTGACCTGTCAGATTTTCTAAAAGGGCCTTGGAGAGCCCAAAGTATCCCAAAACACATTTTAAGAATTTTGTTGTAGAATATCAGAAAATGATACAAAACTTAGAGGCACTAGCAAAAAACAAAAAAAAAAAACCCAAAAAACCCCAAAACTATCCTTGCAGATAGTCATAGTAACAACATATATGTGGTTTGTATATTTATTTCTTTGAAGTAAATGTCCTGTCAGTTATATTTTCTCCCCTTCTTAGGTCTTTTTGGCAGGTATTTAATTTCAGCACCTGATGGGGCATTGGCAAAGTTGCCACGTCTTCTAAGAGATGCTGATCATCTTTGAAAAAATAGATTTGGAAACATAAGCTATTATTTATTTCTTTGATGTTACTACCATTGAGTTGACCCCCAACTAATGGCATCCCCATGTACAATGGAACTAAATGCCACCTAGACTTGCACCACCACCATGATCAACTCAGAACCAGGATTTGTACGATGCATAACGTTTTAACTGGCTATTTTGGTAACACGTTGCCAGGCCTTTCTTCTACTGTGTCAGGAAGCTCGGCTGAACCCTATTTACTATGAGAACAGCATGCAAGCTTCTATTGGCAGATGCATGGTGGCTAGACATGGGGTATATTAAACTCAGTTGCACCTGGCTACCATTTCACCATCATTAGACAAAAATTATTATCTTTTTAATGAAAAACTTGTATTATTTTCATAATTCTGCAATACCAGAGCTGTGAACAGGTCTCCATTCAGTCATGGTACCTTGCATATAGATCAGCCAACATCTTCTCTATGAAGTGCTGCTTTTGATGGCACTTTTGTGTTAGTAAACTACGACTTTCTGATCACCAGCGCTGATCACTGACTATTTTCCCAACTCTCTTGTTGCATCCAAGTACAGTCTACAAGATGGTGATTAGTTAACAGTTTCTGAAATGATATACGACTGAGGGGTTTGATCCTCAATTTTATGTTTGTGTGAGATTGTGTTTATGCAAATGTGGGTATGTGTAAACAGTTTGGGTGATACATACTCAATTCCCACTATTTTTTTTTTACCTTAGAAAATTTAACATGTTTAATTAAGTGAGAAATGTTTGAGAGTAATCTAAATCTTTTTCTTAAAAAAAAATCGATGACATTTTAAAAAACATTTTAATAATGATTGCCCTTTCTTGTAATCCAGAGTGCTCCCTAGAGGCGAAGTTTATAAAGTTGTGTCTCAATCTGTCTTGGGCAGGTTGCTAGAATAGGCTATTCCTTGGAGAGGGACATAATACTTGGAAAGGTGTAGGGTCAGTGAAAGAGAGGAAGACCCTCAACCAGAAGGACTGGCACAGTGAGTGACTGCCGCAATGAGCTCTAGGGTGTCAGATCTTGAGAGGATGGCTCAGGATAGGACAAACTTCAGAACTATTGTTCATACGGTCGATATGCGTCATACTAGACCCAAAAGCACCTGCACCTAAGAACAACAACGACTCTTGTGATAATCTTGCATAAAACCTTTTTCTTTTGCAGTTTTTTTATGGTGATGTTAATGACAGTTTACAGAAAACTTGGGTTTCCATTCATTTATTGTTGCACATTTTCCTCCCTACCCACCCCAGTTCACTTTTCTCTTTAAAAAGTTCATTAATATTTACACAATTTCCTCACTGCCCCATCCCTAGACCACCTTGCTATGCACCTCTTATTTTGGACTGTTGTCGTGTAAATAATACCTAGTCACATATTCCTTTTAAACAATTCTTTCCCTCATCTGTTCCAAT
>NW_006399900.1:5051344-5053078 GCF_000299155.1 Elephantulus edwardii | reverse complement strand
TTCTAGAGTTCTTCCATGTTTTTCTCTGATGAAGTTTATAAATGCTTGGTGTTTTCCCCTAGGTCCTTGATCTACTTCGAGTTTGTTTTCTGTGTATGGAGTGAGGTGTGGTTCTTGCTTGAGTTTTCTGAAGATGTTGTTTGTTGTTGTGATGTGCTGTCTAGTCACTTGCTATTCATAGGGACCCTATGTACAACAGCCCTATACCGTTGCTCTATTCTGTGCTAATCTTTTTGTCTCTGACACACCTACCCCCCCCATTGTCCCAGTCACTGAATCAATCCATCTCATTGAAGATTTTCCTTTCTTTTGCTGTCCCTCCATCTTCCCAAGCATGATGTCCCTCTAGAAGGACTGCTCTCTCCTTGCAACATGTCCAAAGTATGTCAGATGAAGCTTCAGAAACCTTTCCTCTAAGGAGCAGCCTGCTTTCACCCTCTCCAGTTTGAACCTGTTTGCTCTCCTTACCCACCACAGTTTTTCAATTTTGCCAAAACTATCTGTTAAAGAGACTTTGCTTTCCCCACTTAACTGATGTCATCTCCTTGTAAAAAATCATTTGACCATAGATGAGCTGATTTCTGGGCTCTTAATTCCATTCCCTTGATCTATGTGTCTGTCTGTACCAGTACCATTCTGTCTTGACCACCAAGGCTGTGTAGTAGGATTTGAAATCAGGGAGTGAGATGCCTCCTACTTTGTGTCTCTTTTTCAGAGGTGCTTTGCTTATTTAGGGTGTCTATTCATTCCATATAAAATTGGAAATTGTCTTTCCATCTTGTTGAAGAATGGAATAGGGATTTGTACTGGGATTGCATTGAATTTACAGATTGTCTTTGGTAGAATTATCATTTTCATAATATTGAGTCTTCCTATCCAAGAGAATGGTACATTCTTCAATTTCTCCAGGTCTCTTTTTGTTTCTTGTAGTAATGTTTTATAATTTTCTTTGATTAGGTCCTTTGTGTTTCTAGTTAGATTTACTCCCAACTATTTATTTTTGTGATTAGATATTGTAATGGGTCTTGTTTTTCTCAACTCCAGTTCTGATTATCTTTGTTACTATAGAGACATTCAATTGACTTTTGCATGTTGATCTTGTATCGTGCCATTTTGCTTAATTAGTCAACTGTGCTCAGTACTTTTCTTACTGAGTCTTCAGGGTTTTCTAAGTATACTATTATATCATCTGCCTATCAAGATAATTTTACTTCCTCTTTGACAATTTGGATACCTCTTTTTCCCTCTCTTGTCTTATTGCTATCGCTAAGACTTCCAATAAAATATTGCATAGGAGAGGTGACAGGAAGCACCCTTGCCTTGTTCCTGTTCTCAAAGGGAATGCCTTTAATCTCTCTCCATTGAAAATGATGTTGGCTCTTGGTTTTGTGTATATACGGTTTACTCTATTAAAGAAATGCTCCTTTACTCCTATTTTGTGGAATTTTTTAATTAGGAAAGGGTGTTTGATTTTATTAAAGATCTTTTCTGCATAAGTTAATAGGATGATGTGGTTCTTGTCCTTTGCTTTTTTAAGGTGATAAATTATATTGGTTGCTTTTATTATGTTGAACCATCCTTGCATACCTGTTATGAATCTCACTTGGTCATGGTGAATTATTTTTTTTAAATTTTTTGTAATGTATTTGATATATTTGATCTATTGGCTAGGATTTTATTCAGGATTTTTGCATCTATGTTCATAAGAGATATTAGCCTATGTTTGTGTGTTTA
>NW_006399900.1:5049750-5050959 GCF_000299155.1 Elephantulus edwardii | reverse complement strand
CCTTGTACTACTTGAACAAACTGCTTCTTGGTCCAGGTTTCACATGGCACAATTAAATGTTTTGGGTTTCCAATTCTTCTCAATGTTAAGCATAATTTGTTATGATCTAGCCTGCACAATGCATTTGCATAGTCAATAAAACACAAGTAAACACCTTTATTGTATTCTCTGCTTTTAGTCAAGATCCATCTGATATCAGCAATGATGTCCCTCGTGCCACAGCCTCTTCTACATCCAGCTTGAATTTTTGGCAGTTTCTTGTTGATGTATTTTCATGTCACTTTTGAAAATTCTTTGGCAAGATTTCACTTGTGCTCAATATTAAAAATATCGTTCAGTAATTTCACATTCTATTGGATCACCTTTTTTAAAAAAAGAACAAGTATTAATTTCTTCCAGTCAGTCACTTAGCCAGGTAATTGTCTTCCAAATTTCTTGATATATACTTATGAGCACATTCTGGGCTGTATCTGTTTGTTGAAACATGTACATTTGTATTCTATCCAGTCTTGGTGCCTTTGTTTTTGTCAATGCTTTTAGTGAAGCTTGAACTCCTTCCATCATTACTATCTTGATCGTATATTACTTCCGGAAATATTTCAATACCAACCATTTGTTTTGGTACAGTGACTCTATATTATGTCAGTCTTTTTTGATGCTTCCTGCAGTAGTCAAGATTTTGCCATAGAATTCTTCAACATAAAATTCAAGGCTTGAATTTTTCAGTTCTTTCAGTTTGAAAAATATCTAGCACATTCTCTCTTTTTTAAATTTTTTTTTTTAATTTGTGTGTGTGTGTGTGTGTGTGTGTGTGTGTACCATCAAATCGGATCTGACTGGTACAGGAGAAGATTGCCCCTCCTTTTCCAACAGAGCATCTGGTGGATTCAAAAGATGCGCCTTTGGGATTGCAGTGCAGCTTCTTGCCACTAGGCCATCGCAGATACTTTAGAATGTTCTCTTTTGATTTTCTAATTATTGAAACATTTGCTGAAAATCAAAGACTATTATACGGACTACACTTCAAGAGCAAGAATTAAAATCTTCACCACTGGACCAATAAGCAACATTATGATAGATGTAGAAAAGATTGAAGTTATCTCATTTTACTTGGATCCACAATCCACAGTAGGCAAGAAATCAAAAGACATGTTGTGTTTGAGAAATCTGCTGTCAAGGACCTCTCCAGAGTGCTAAAGAGCAACAATA
>NW_006399900.1:5043722-5045490 GCF_000299155.1 Elephantulus edwardii | reverse complement strand
GTAATGACAAGTTGAGAACAGTGCAGGGTTAGCAAAAAAAGTGAGAAGACCCTCAGTGAAATAGATTGACACAGTGGGACTATAATAATAGGCTTGAGCATCGTGAAAATTGTGAGGATGTTGCAGGATATGTCAAAGTTCAAATCTGTTGCTATGACTTGTGATTGATTACATGACAACTAATATCAACCACCTTCAAGAAAGATTTACAGTCTCATAAATCCAGTGGACAGTTTTCATGGGTTGGAATAAACTTAACAGGACTAGGTTTAGTTTGATTTTGTTTATTAGATTAGATTTTGTAGATTAAATTATACTAAATGGGATCTTTTACTGTTTTTGTTTGTCATGTGCCGTCAAGTCACTTGCGACTCATAGCGACCCTATGTACAACAGCTCTAAACCCTGCGCTACTCTATGCCAATTGCACTGTCTCCAACACACCCATTCCAATTACCCCAGTCACTGAATCAATCCACCTTCCTTTCCTGCGCTGTCCCTTCACTCTTTTAAGCATGATGTCCCTCTCCAAGGACCTGTCCCTTCTTACAACATGTCCAAAGTATGCCAGATGAAGCCTCAGAATCGTTGCCTCCAAGGAGCCACCCGGTTTAACCCTCTCCAGAATGAACTTGTTTGTTTTCCTAGCAGTCCAGGTACCCTCAATATTCTTCTCCAGCACCACAGCTCAAAGGGATCAATTCTCCTTCTATCCTCCCTAGTCATTGTCCAACTCTCTAATGCATAACAAGTGATTGCAAAGACCATGGACTATATCATCTGCACCTTAGTCTCCAGAGTGACACAACTGATCTTCAGTACTTTCGAGAGGTCCCTAACAGCAGACTTTCCCATTGCAATACATCTTTTAATTTCCTGGGCGGTACACATCATTTATACAATTTTGTCTATTTTTTTCCATCTTTTCCCATGTCTTTATATTCAATGCATAAAGTTATATCATAATTTTTTTTAAATCTAAGATTAACTTAACTTGTTTAAATAATACTCCAGAGGAAGAAATGAAGGTCCAACTTATTAGTGCTAGTAAAGACATTTGAATCCAGACACTATTTTTTAATTCAAATTCCCTTGTCTCCACCTCACCACATGGTCACCATTTAAGAGGATGACACACAATTATGTATTTTTGTGCACTTTTCTTTGTTCTATTTATTTTGTAAAAGTGGCAATAGGAATGTTAGAAAGCTTCTATTTAAGCTTCTTAATCAAAATATGAAAAGCCTTGAAAATGAAAAGGAAGGTGTTTAGCAGTTCTAATCCATGTGATACTTCATAAAAAGCAGGGTCTGATAGACAGACACTGGGAAATTCCCCTGTATGATCTCAGCTTCTTATTAATGGGATCTGATCTGACACAGAAAATATCCACCTTTACTTTGAAAAAAATGTACTCAGATATTATCACTCAACAAAATTGATATGCAGAAAGTGCTACTTAGAAACAGAAGAAAATCTGGCATCAGCAAACTATCTTGACTTTAATGCAGAAGGATCAGAAAAGCTGTAAAGGCTGATTGACAAGAACACCAGAAGGAATGACAAAGGATGTGAAGAGGCATAATGTTTCTCATGTATAATTTTAGCATGATTGTCTCACATACCTGTCAAGAAATTATATATCATTTATATATTGAAACTATTTCTACCACCTTTGCCATAAAAAACTGTGGGAATTTATGTAAAATATTCATATAACACACAACTTAATTTGTAATTGTGGTTGTCGTGGTGTTGGAGGTGTGTA
>NW_006399900.1:5027517-5042307 GCF_000299155.1 Elephantulus edwardii | reverse complement strand
AAAGAAAAGAAACTAATCTTATTGTATTAAATTGTAACTTCTTGAGCTTAAGAAAATTTTGGGTTATTGAAAAGCTACAAATGTCAACCATAAGCTGTTCCTGATGTGTTTCAGTAAAAGTAGCAATAAAAATTTGGTCTAAATTCTAAGCAAACATTTATTGATTCCCCAAAACATGTATGTGAAAAGTACTTGGAAGTTCCAGTGTAGAACCCTACCTTAAAGAATTTTACAAGCTGCTTACAATGATAAAATATACTGCAGGAGAAGATGAGAAGGTTTTAAGTGAATCGAAAAATAGTGAACTGAGCATTAAGAAAGAAATCATTTTAATTGGATATTTAATAGAGTACATGATAGTTATTCTGAGGCTTAAGAAGGCAGGAAAAGTTAAACAGGTAGGGTATTGGAAAAGCAGAAAGTCAAATGTGTGCAGTCACCGAGCTATAGATTGTTGCTCGTGTTGTGCACGGTCCAGCTGGAACCAACTTGCAGTTGACCTTCCTTCAATCATTGGATTGGCAATGACTATGAATTACACAGGAAGAGACTTTCCATCTTTCTCCTTTGGAGCAGCTGGTGCATTTGAATCATGTGCCACTGAGTTGGCAGCACAGCTCCTAAGTCATCACAGCCATCAGAGCTGGATAATATTCTGGAAAGCTAACTTAGATTATCTGAATTAATCCCCAAGTAATGACACTGCAAGAGATTCCATTATTTGTTTCCACTTCTTCCTTTGTCTTGGGTCATGGCGATTACTTACAACAGAGGTGGAATATCTTTTTGCCCATCCCACTGATGTCTCTTATTTTGGCTAAAATGGAAATTATTTAAGCAAAAACTTGAATTGTGCTTACACTATTAGAGTTTTCTCTTGTACTTCTGTCCTCATCAGAATAAAAAAAAAACTCATGTTCTTATGACCCACTACTGAAGAAAGACCCATGGTGTAATCCAAAACCGAGTCTAGCACCAGGTGAGCCAATCTACAGACCCGTGAGAAATACATACTAATTTTACACCAGAGTCTTTATGGTTATTTGTTAGCAAGACTTTATTGTTCTGGAAGTTGATTGCTGTATTTTACAGAATTAGAAGAGCCACTATCACATATCTAACCTTTTGCTTATCATTCGAATGCTTTGACCAGTGCTTTGACCATTATACTATCAAGCTTCGAGGAACTGAGGCTCAGAAGGTAGAATTGGTTTTTCCCAGGGTTATAAGCTTGTAAAGGAACGAAGCCAGTTTAGACTTCCATTTTGTCATGAACTTAAATACTTTTAATCACACTGACCATATCCCATGGACTGCCAAAAGAACAAACATATGTCTTGGAGAAGGCACTATACTTGGAGGCAAGGATAGTGAAGCTTCATCACATGTTTGGGCATGTTGTTAGAAGAAACTATTCCTTGGATAGCATGCTCCAAAACATGAGAGTTGTTTTTAGGTGCCATCGAGTTGCATATGACTCATAACAATCTTATAAACAACAGATGTAAACTGTGTCCTATTCTGTGTGATCTTTATAATTTTTGTCATGCCCATGCAATTGTGTAAATCCATCTGTTAAGGATTTCCCTCTCATTCACTGACTCTCTATTTTTTTCAATCAGGATGTCTCTTTTCAAGGAAAAGGTAGACTCTCACAACAGCATGCTCAAAGGAGGACTCTAGCTGCACTTTCTCCAAGACATAGCTGTTTGTTCTTTTGGTAGTCCATGAGATATTCAGTCTAGATACTCTTCTCCAACACCAGCTCAAAGGATTAATTCTTCTCTATCATCCTTATTCATTATCCTGCTCTCAGATGTGATTGAAAACCATAGCCTGATTCAGGTGCCCTTTAGCCTTCAAACTGAGATCACTGTTCATCAGTAATTTGGGGAAGCCCCCGGCTGCAGACTTTTCCCCAATATAATACATCTCCTAATCTCCTGATTGCTGGTACCAAGTGTTGATTGTGGTTGGAAACAAGGCAGAAGAATAAGTATAGACACAAGCATAGAAATGAGGTCAGAAATTAAATGAGATGATTTTGTAAGCTCGATGATTTATTCATCACAAATAACTTTTTTTTAAAAAACAACAAATGGCAACTTTGTACATGGACTTCAATTGATAGACGGCACAGGAATCAGACTTACCACATCTGTGGAAGGAATTGTTAGAGAAAGTCAGTATCAGTAGTCGAAACCAGGCAAGGTTTTTTTGACTATGGAACAGCCCATTAATTACTTATGTGAAGGTTCAAATTGAGGGTGAAGAAAATGAAAATAATTCTACAAGAACCAAAATACAACCTTGGGTTTATGCCACCTGGAGGGTCATCAAAAAGGAAGGCATTCAGTGAGATGAATTGATGCAGAGTCTGTGACAATGGGCTCAATTGTCTCAGGGAAGATAAAGAGAGCACAGGACAGGACATGGTTCAGATCTGTTGTTCATAGGGTCACTATGAGTCATACTCAACTTGAGGACCTCTAACAACAACATGAAGAGAAGGGAAAATCAAATGAGCAAAAGCATGGAGGTCAGAGGGAGAAGCCTATCTTAGTGAAATTGTCTGAGTTAGCCTAATTTATGAGGTTAGGAAGTTAACTTAATCTAAATTTGGGAGAGGCAGAAATACCATGCTTCAGAATTCCAACTTCAATCCCAACAATTAAGAAGTCATGGAACCTTTTTAATATGGAAGCAATGCATAACTTGTGTTTAGTCGGATTTTTTAGGGAGATAATTCAGAGGGCTTTACAGTAATCTAATAAAAAAATAATTACATCAGACTATTATTTCTTACATTTGCATTAGTTGAAATGCACTGATCTCACTAGATATGCTATAGGCAATTGGAAGCTTTGGTTTTATTTGAAATATATCTTTTGTTGTGGTGGTGGTTGGATGCCACCACCCACAGCGACACTATGAACAACAGATCTGAACCCTGTCTTATCCTGTGTCATCCTCACATTTCCTGACACACTAGAGCCCATAGCAGCAGTCACTGTGTCAATCTATTGGTTGAGGATGTTCCTCTCTTTTTCCAACCTTCCACCTTTCCAAGCCTCATGTCCCTCTCCAAGGAATAGCTCCTCCTAGCAACATGCCTGAATAATGGGAGGCAAAGCCTCATCATCTTTGCCACCAAAGTGCACGCTGGCTGCACTTTTCTCTAAGACCTATTTGTTTATTCTTTTGACCATCCAGGGCATGTCCAGTGCTCTTCTCCAATGCCATACTCAAAGGTATCAATTCTTCTTCCATCATTCTTATTCATTGTTCAGCTCTCAGATGTATAGCAAATGGTTGGAAAGACCATGGCCTGCATCAGAGGCACCTGAGTCCTCAAACTGACATAATTACTCTTCAATAATTTGAGGAGGCCCCAAATTGCAGCCTTTCTCAATGCAATACTTCTCCTGATTTCCTGAGTGCTAGTACTAAGGGTGTTGATTGTGGATCCAAGCAAGATGAAGATGCTGACAGTTTCAGTCTTTTCTCCACAATGACATTGCCTATTGGTCCAGTGGTAAGAATTTTTCTTTTCTTGATGTTGAGATGCAATCCATATTGAAGACTGTATTTGTTGATCTTCTACAACAAGTGCTTCAAGTCTTACTCACGTTCAGCAAGCAAGGTTGTGCCAGCTTCATAATGAAGGTTATTGATGAGTCTACCTCTGATCTTCATTGTACTTCCTTCCAGACAGATTTGTTTGCTCTTTTTGAAGTCCATTGAGATAATCAATACACATGGCCAACCTTGTTCACAATTTAAAGACATTGATTCTTCTTTTGCCGTCCTTATTCGTTATACATAGATGCTTTAGAAGCAACTGAAAATATTATGACTTGTATCAGGTGCACCTTAGTCTTTAAGCAGCTATCCTGCTCTTTACAATTTTGGAAAGGTCCTTGACAGCATATCTAAAAATCATTATATTATTTGTAGCACAGTTAGTTCTAATACTACATACAACAGATTGCCATTCCAGCACCATCCTAACATTCTTACAGTTTAACAATGTCCTTCAGAGCTTGATTTCAGCCACTCTGTCAATCCTCCTAGTTGAGATCTTTCTATTTGTATCCACAAGACGGATTGATGCAAGTATGTGTGTGTTTATACACCTGTGTATAAAGATGTGTGTGAGAGCGTGTGTGTGTGTGTGTGTGTGTGTGTGTGTGTGTGTGTGTCTAAGGCACAAACACACAGTACATGTGTACAGGGGGTGATAAATTACACGTTGTCCCCAATTTACACATAATCTCTGTCTTCATTTTGAGTAGACTTTGTAGGTGAATTGGAACAAGTACATATGATTGTCATTTAGTCTGTCTTTAGTTCATGAAAGGTGTGAAGCCTTTCCAATTATTTAAAAGCTGCACATTTTCCTTCTTGATGAGGGAAGAAATACTGACTGGGAAGGTGATTGTTAAGAATTTGTGACTTGTGTAGGTGGGTTTCAATATTTCAGAGTGAGGGCAAATTAAAGGGCAAATAGGAGTTGTCCACAAGTCAGTAAATCAGACATTCAAACCAGGCGACCGCCTTATTTCCTCCTACTTGGCCTGTCACTTTCCTTTTCCCTCTGGCTCCACTTAATTTCTGTTAAGTCATTTCCAGAAGGCCAAGGGACATAAAGATACCACTTTAAACACACTATTTACTTACCCTCCCCTGCAGAGGTAGCTAAAAATCATCTTTGAGCATCCAGAGACTCAGGGGTCAGGTTTACCAGCTCTCTGCAATCCTTCCCCCTCTCTCAGATCTCCACTTCCTTATCCCCTGTTGGTGAGTTAAGACATGGGGGAAATGAAAGGTAATCCTCTCTCTGCAAAGAGTTAAGCACTCCAAAGTGAATAAATAACTCTACCGTAGGGTGTTAGGGAATGTTAACCAAAAGTCACACGAAATAGCCTGATAATAACTTGGGGATTAAAATGTAAAGACAATGTGTAGTATTTCATAAAGTTTTTAAATGATAACTTTCATTTTAAGAGCCATTATTATTTCAGGGCTTTTTTTTAAAAAAAGAAAAGGGATTTTTAAAATTTATTAATATTCCCTTCTCCCACCCACATGCAATTTCACCAACACAAGCCTGCAACACACTTAGGTACACATGCCAAAGTAAAAGGAGAAGGAGCAAACTTGATACTTTGCTAATGACTGTCCAGGAAAACAACTTATCAGTTATTTAAACAAGTAGTAAATTCAAAATATAGAAAGAAAAGTGTAGTATGTGTACTATTCTTTATTATTCTGATTAAAATGAGAAAAATGAGATGGAGTTGGAGTTACATAAAATAAGAATTTTTAGAATCACTGTTAATGATGTTCACTACTCAAAACAATTGTGTGTGTGTCAAATATAAATACAAAATGCTTTTCATTTCTTAGTTGACTGGATTAAAAATGGTTTCAGGGCATAGTACAAATTTCCTTTCAAAAAACAAAACTGAAAAGACCTCACCTGCATCTCCTCAAACAAAGCCAGTTAATATGCCAACTTCTTCCCCCACCAAAAAATAATGGCTCATTTGCATACAGGAGAACTACTAAGCCAGTCTCCTTCATCAGAGTATTATAATGCCTCCTGACAGCTTCACACACTCCCTCATCAACATCATACTATTTCAATTACACATTTTTAACCCACTTCACCTGTTTAGACAGCTTCGTTTCTGTCTCCCCTAGAGCTGCAGTATTAAATTTAACTACATTTTCCAAGCGTAGATGCATTTTCTGCAAGTCAGAAACGGAATCACTAACATTGTATTGTTCCGAGTCACAATAGAGAGAGGAAAAGGCTGGAGCAAAAAGAACCATCGTGAATTTTAAAGAAACAAATAATCCCTAGCCATGAAAGCCTGACCCTCAGAACCAATGGCAGGAAGAATTAAGGATTGGCTGGAGCACAGTGAGGGGTCCCTGTGTCAATGAAATGGAAATGGTCTTTTTAAGAAAAACTGAAAGCTGCTCACTCCCCTGTGATTATCCTACCGGTTCTGCTCCACATCACAAGGGTAATGAAGCAAGGTCTTTTATTTTGCCAGCAAACTATTGAAAAACAAAATAAAGATTGAGCTTGAAAAGATGAGCTTTAATTTAGCAAACACCACAGAGACATGCCTCAAGACAACTGTGGCCTCACATACAAAAAAATGCCTTCTATTTGTATCATGAAGAGAAACTTAGATAGCATAAAGCAACGTAATTTCAAAAGACCATGACTCCTATTATGTGTCTTTATTGCTTTGGAAAAACTAAGCAGATTGAAGGAAAACTCTCTCCTATCATCAGAGTCCATCTTTCAGAAAGAATAATAATTGCATGAATATGTAATGTTGCGAGAGCTGACTTATGAAAGGGTTTTCATAGCAACAGAGCAGATGAAAAATCAGAATGTAGCAGATTTCTCGGTGTTTGGATGATTTACGCAAATTTCACATTACCTTCCTCTCAAATTAACATTTCATCCGGATTGGTTAATTACCATTTTTCTGTTTCAGTGGCAAAAAGGTCTTGAATAATGCAGTTGCAGCTGGATAGTCTCTATATGAATCCCAAGTTGTGTAATTTCCCTGTTTTCTCTCCTCCTGTTTGTGTTTGTTGATTTATCAACTACAACAAAAATACTTCTTTTTTTGGTTCACAGACCTTATGTCTTACTCTTACTTACTTTAGTCTATGAAAAGGAGTGGTTTCAAACTCTTTGGGTTTGCCTGGGACTCAGAAAGTCTGAACATGAGGCCCTTTTCTCCTGAGGTTTGCTGCATGGTTTTATACACCAGAAGGGTACATTTGGGTCTGTACTTGGGCCCAAAGGAAACTTTGACCCCAGTTCTAGGTGATCTGTCTGTCTGTGATTTGGGAATATAATTCTGCTGCTGATAATATAACATGACATACATACTCATGTATGTGTTTGTGTATGTGTATATATGTACGTCAAACAGTTTTTAATATATTATTTCACCAAAGTACTGAAGAGCAATGATGTTAGTCTGGAAACTAAGGTGCTCCTGACACAGGCCATGGTCTTTGCAATCACTTGCTATGCATCAGAGAGCTGGATAATGACTAGGGATGATAGAAGGTGAATTGATGCCTTTGAGCTGTGCTAGCAGGACAAATAAGTTTGTCCTGGAGAGGGTGAAGCCAGGCTGCTCCCTGGAGGCAAGGATTCTGAAGCTTCATCTGACATACTTTGGACATGTTGCAAGATCGGATCAGTCCTTGGAGAGGGACATCATGCTTGGAAGGGTGGAGGGACAGCGCAGGAGAGGAAGACCCTTGAGATGGATTGACTCAGTCACTGGGGTAATGGGGATTGGTGAGTCAGAGACAATAGAGCAGGGTTTAGGGCTGTTGTACCTAGGGTCGCTATGAGTCACAGGTGACTAAATGGCACATAACAACAACAACAGTTCATATATATATGGCTCTGGTGGCCTAGTGGCAAGAAGCTGTGCTGCAATCTTGAAAGCAAATGGTTCAAGGCCAGCAGCTGTTCTGCCAGAGAAGAATGGGCAATCTCCTCCCATGTGATTAACTGCCTCTGAAATCCCACCAGAGGGTCAGCTATGGGTTGGTTCCAATTCGACAATACACAGCGACAGCAATATAGAACAAAATACAATTTAAATCCACCAGTTGCTTCAGAACCAGAGAAAGAGAATCTCCTCCTGTGTGACTTACTGCCTCTGAAAACCCACAGGTGCATTTTTGTTGTTTTTGTTGTTTGGTGCTATCAAACTGACTGCCACTCATAAGAACTCTACAAAAAACAGATGTGAACCTTGCTTTCTCCTGCACCGTGCTCATGATCTCTGTCCTGCTCAAGTTCATTGTGTCACTCACTTTGTTGAAGGTCTTCCTCTCTTTTGCCAAAGTTTCTACCTTTCCTAGTATGATGACTCATACCACAGAATAGTTTCTCCTGAAAATACACCCAAATAAATGAGATGAAGTTTCATCATCCTTACCTTTAAGAAACAGCCTGGTTGCACTTTATTCAAGAGAAACTTTGTTCTCTTGGCAGTCCATGGGATAGTCAATGTTCTTTGTTAACATGACAACTCAAAGGCATTGATTCTTCATTTGTCTTCCTTATGTCCAATTTTCAGATGCATAGGAAACTATTAAAAATACCAAGGCTTGGATCAGGCACACCTTAGTCTTTAAACTGATCTCCTTGCTTTTTTAGTACTTTTGAGATGTCCATGACAGCAGAATTTCCCAGGGCAACACATCATTTGATTGTTGACTGTTATTACTACTGGTCCTTGTATTTAAAAGTTGGTTGAGCCCAAGGGCCTAGTGTTATTTTATTTTGGAGGAGCATTCTTCTAAGTTGTATAGCACTCCTCTGTCAATTTGCTGCACTGAGGTAATCTGAGTTTGCTGTGATGCTGAACCTTGTGCCTTTGGGGGTAAAATGCCATAATGACTTTCCATGGTGGACAGTGTTGGATGGAGCTCCCAGTTTAAGACGGGTTTGGAAGCAAGAGTGACATTCACTTCCTAAACCACAAGCCTCTGGAAACCTTATGAACTAGGGCAAATGATGATAATTATAGAAAGGCTTCAAGCCTTTTGTTCACAGGTCGCTATGAGTCATCCTTGACTCCACAGCAATCAAAAAATAATAATAACAGTGATATTACTATGGGTGTTAATTGTGGATTCAGGTAAAATGAAATGCTGGACAACTTCAATGTTTTCTTCATCTATCGTGATGTTTGTTGCCCATTGGTCCAGTAGTGAGGATTTTTGTTTTCGTGATGTTCAGATGCAACCCATGTTGAAGGCTGTAGCCTTTGATTTTTCTGTAGCAAGTACTACAAGCTTTCTCTACTTTCTGCAAGTAACTTTCCCGCATGCCTGATGCCACATTCTTCTTCATGTAGTTCAGCTTCTTGAATGATTTGCTCAGCATACAGATTGAATAGATATGAAGGATGCAATTCTGATGTACACTTTCCTGGTTTTAAACTATGAAATGATCCCTATGAATGCCAACCCACGAGGTGCTTTAAATTGAGAATATTTCAAACTATTTTAGATTTTAGTATCCTTAACATTTCCTTTGTGATATGCTTTACTTTTTCCCATTCCACAAGAGAAGGACTGTGAAGTCCTCTACACAACTTCGATATTCCGACTTGGAAAATCCACGGAGTAACATTTTGGTGGGGAGCAAAATTTTCAAGGTATTGGCTAGTCTGCATCCCTAATTATGATCCTGAATTTGTTGATAAAGAACAAAAGAAATCTTGAAGTGGCAGAAAATCTGAATTCAAATTCCTGGCTCAACTAAATTATCTTAGAAGAGACTTTAAATCACTCACTTCTGTAAGATTCTATGTATGTAGAAAAAAATGGAGATAGTTCTACTTCTCCAGTAGGCTGTACATAGAGATAAAAGTATAAATAAAAATATGGAAAGTTATATGGTCATGGGTCATTTAAAAAGGTAGTAATTTCTTCTCAGCTCTTCTCCTCTATACTCCCCATCCTAATGCTTTTTGGGGTGTTTTTCTTTTACATTTTATTTTTGGGTTTTCCCCCATAGTTATTATCAAGAGTTTTCCAACTTATGGTTACCTCCTATGTGTCAGAATAATATTGCATTATTTAGGTATTTCACTGGCTGATTTTCCAAAAGTACATAGACAGGTCTTTTTTTGAGGTACCTCCAAATAGACTTGAACAGCCACCCTTTCTGTCAGCAGTCAAATATACTAAGCATGTGTACCACTGGGGATAAAGTGCATGCATCCATTTCCACACACATTCTCAGACATGAGCACACACACACATTCTTTGTGTCTCTCCTTTAGTTCCCTTTGTGACACCACTGAATAACCAAAGCTCTCACCTTTTTCTCTCTTTTCTTTCTTCCTTTTTTTTTATTAGCAACTAACAATAAGGCTTGGGAAGACACAATTGGAAAAATACAACTACTATTGGAAACCTTCTCAATATACCAGCTATATTACTGAATGTAAACAGGAAGAGTAAGGACCTCTACCAAATTCCCTTTTCTATTGTCCAGCAAGCAAACATTTCTGGGTTTAGCCATTAATCCCTCTATTGTATTTCCCCCCCAACAGTCTAACTGAGTGAGAATAGAAATAAAGGGGGGAAAAAACAGTTGGAGATTAGGAGATGCTGACAATTCAAGCTCATACCCTCTTTTGGTGCCCAAGAAACCAGGAAGCTTGGTCTTTCTTGTTAAAATCTATTTTAATTAGTGCAAGGTCTGAAGATATCACGTGATGTTTATTTGTATCCTTTGTATACTTGAGATGTGATAAAAGCGTTAAAAAAAGATTAGTCCCATTGTGATATATCAATTTATCTCAATGTTCAACAATAACTATTCACTTTCAAAAAATAGGCAAGCATTCAAAAGGTATCAGGAAGTGTTAGACACATGGGTAGAAAAATGAAGGCCAGTTACAACTCTCATTATCATTATCACTTTTCAGATGTGCTCTTAACGTCCGTGCAAAAACAAGTCAGCTTTGCTGTTTATCATGACCGTAGAAAAATGCACATTCATTATTATGTATCACTGGCATTTAGCAACTTTATGTCTTCTATTGGAAAAAATCATTCACCAGTAAATACAGTCACGAACTAGATAGGAATTTCCAACCCAAAGAGATACGCATTCAACTAATTTATGTGACTCAAATATGAGGAGTAGTAATGAAAATAAAAGTCTCAGATTTTAGCAAAACAAAATCAGCCTTCAAAGATATGTGTGAAGTTTGCCTGAATTTATTACTCTTTCATTATTATTGTTATTTTAAAGTGTTCTTTTCTCTAGTTTCATTAAACCTCTGACATGAAAAAGTGAGTGTTTCATGGACATGCAAGAGGCCTGGACAGCACTTAAGAAGCTGGATAACAGTGGCTTAGTGAGCTCCAAAGTGACTCCTATTAGAATGAAAAATAAATAGACTAAGCACCAAACTCGAAACTATTCTCTTCCAGAGATAAACTGTAAGTGCTCTACAGAAAGCGAAAACAGCTCTCTGGGGAAGGCTGGGAGCTTGGGCAAAAGAACAATGCAACTGTTTCTGTAAGTCAAGTGGAAAGGCTTCAGGAGGAGAGGTGGAAGAGTTATGAGAATGGGGGAAATGCTGCCAGAGGGTTAAGCTGAAGATACGGCCTCATTTAGTTCACTAACCTTGCGGACAAACACCAGTTCAGTTCTGAAAAGGAAACAAAGAATGCTCATCTGAAAGTGGATCATTTGTAACTTGGAAGCCAATTATGTTTTTCATGTCCTTAGTAATGTATAAGCTATCATCTACTCTTTAGGATTAATAATGTCTTTCAAAACATCAAGAAAAATAAGCCCCTTAAACTTAACTAATAAAATATACAGCCTGCTTTTGCAAAACCTATGTAACAATTAACTTGGGTATTTCTAATTTCTTCAATAACATTGAAAATTATTCCTGAAGAGTTGCACAATGAAAAGGAAGCGTGATTTATTCTTCTCTTCCCTCAATACAAAAAACTTGAAATTGATTTCAAAAGCATTCTCTGGAAGCTGTAATTACGGGATAGCATGAGACGCCAATAAATCAAAGATGGCTGCCTATCCTGAGCAAAACTCCAGGAAGCAAATGTGAGACCCATCCCAGAGAAATCTGATTAACTTTGTTACGCTTTAGAGTACAAACAAGTCTCAGCTTGAATTTTACAACCTGGTATTAAACCTGGCTATATTTTAAGAAAAGATAAAGAGACAGCATATGCTATAATATTCTATAATTTTAACCCTATTACACTTGGTAGGATAGTCTTTCCACTTGGGAGATATTGATAAGTGCTACTGACAGAGTCTTCCATAAGCTGGGCTACTAATTCAAAGACAGTGTCTCCCAGGTGGTTCAAATCCATCAAAGGCTTTAGGAAAGAAAGATGGACTTTCTCCTCCAGTGTGAAATGTTACTTTGGAAACTCAAGGACTTTGAGTTGTTTCTGGCAGCGACTAAGAAATGAACCTGAATTCTGACAAGAGGAGCCAATGAGGCCTCTCCTTTTAGAAATGATTTGCATATCAACATGTGGAGGTGGAGAGCGGATTATCAATAAGGAGACACACGCTGCCCAAGTTCCATTTCCTTTGTTTCTCTAGGAAGGTGTGTGGGGAGTGAAGGAAATGGGAAAGATCTTGTGTGAAAAACAATGTATTCTAACTTTATAAATAAAGCAGTCAAAAATTTAAAAAATACGAATACTGGTAATGTGGGATTTAATGAGTGAGCAGATAAAATGTGCAAAAAGGAAATACAAAAATGTAATTAGTTACATCACATGGCTAAACAATATAACAAAAAAATGTGTCTTAAACGGATTGAAAGAAGGGTAAAGTTATATATCCCATGTAAACCTTGGGATTCTGAATCTCATTAAAAGTCACTTTAACCGTATTCCCCTCCCCCCAAAGACATCCGGTCAATAACTTACACAGGTCTGAAACTTGTATTATGTCTCCAAGAGCATTTACAAAAGCAATACCTATTTTGGGAATTCTGCATGTACGGCAATAAACCTTATACTTATCCCCCCACACACACACATACACACACCCCGTTATCCAAGATGGAATTATAAACCAACTGTTCTACTGCATTGTTTTCTTGTATGATTTACAACCTCTGAAAACCCATTGGAGAATCAGTTAGGGGTTCGTTACAACTCAACAGCAATAAGTGTGACAGGTTTATATATACATAGATAAACTTCAAGTTTTTAAAATCCTGCTGAAGGATCTTACTGAATATGAGTCACTTGTCACCAGCCCAACGTCAAGCAAATGAAGTACTATCATATATCAGATGAGCAAATTTATGGCCAACATGCTGTATTACATTGATAATATTGATTGCATCACTTTGCATATATCTAAAAGTTGGATAATACATAATCAAGACCAAAGAAGAACAGATGCTCTTGAGCAAACCCTTTGTTGATGAACAGTTTTGAATCCACAGTTGACTCCAAAAAGAACAAACAAACACCTCCTGAGGAGGTGCAGCAAGGGTGGTGCTGCTTGGAGGGAAGGGTGGAAAAACTGTGCCTCAAATACTTTGAGGAGGCATGTTGTCAGCGAGAACCAGTCCTTGGAAAAGGATAGCATGCTGGGAAAGCAGTGGGTAAGAGAAATCAAGGAAAACACTCGATGAGATGGATTTTCCCAGTGACTGTCACATAGAGCTCAAGAATGGCAGATAGCAGGAGCTCTGGTGGCATAGTGGCAAGAAGCTGCACTGCAATGCCAACAGTACACGCTTTGAATCCACCAGTTGCTCTGCTGGAAAAGGAGGGGCAACGTCCTCCTGTACCAGTCAGATCTGATTTGATGGTACACACACACACACACACACACACACACACACAAATAAAAAAGAGAAAAAAAAGGACAGTGTGTGATGAGCAAGGTTCAGATTTGTTGGGCATAGGATCAGTGTAAGTCTTAGTCAACTTGATACTATTTCTCAACAACAACCCCCTCCACATCCTTTTTTTCCCCGGTAGGTCCTAATGAAGCATCTGAGTTGACCACTCAGGATATTACTCCATCCTTCCTTTCATATTCTCAGAGGTAATCAAGGTGGTTTGTTCCACTGAGTTGACAATTCACTTCTGCTTGTTGCTATTCCTAGATTCGGTTCCTCTAATATTGTCGTATCAATTCACCTAAATAAAGAGGTACTTCAAACATTGCTTTTCAAAAAAATAAAATATAAATAAATGTAGCTCTTTAGTTAGGAAATACATTGAAATATAAAATAAATATTCTTATTTCAAAGATTAATATTAGACTATAACATACATATGTTATATGTGGGAGATCCATATTTATCTGACTAACATCAGAAAAGGGGTGTAAAAAATAGATGGATATTCTAGCAAAAGGATTTTATACATTAAGGTCAAACTTCTAATTGTTAGTCATCAGACTAGATGGTATAATCGTTAATCTTTTTTTTATCAACCAATTGAAACATAGTTTCTTAATGTGCTTTTAAAGTTTTTGACCATTGATTTTGGTATTAAATATTTGCTTTCATTTCTTGCTGCTACCAGTGAATCTTTATTTAGCAATATTCCTTTTTCTACTTAAGGGTCTTTGATGAGGTAGTGTGTAACATCTCAGGTTACTAACCAAAAACTTGTGAGTTCAAATCCATCAGCTGCAGCAGGAGAAGGATGAGGATTCACCACTACGAAAACCCAATGCAGGGTTACTGTAAGTCAAGACAGACCTGATGACAGTGGGCTGTGTTTCCTACCTGCATGTAGTGCTTCTAAATTTTGGTGAGTTAAGAAACTAGAGGAAAGGCTTATTCAATCAGAATTTAAGTACTTACAAGCTAATCTAAATAAGAGCTTAAACAGCCTCTGAAGAGTCATGTCTGAGGTTTGTGCATGACATCTGCTTTTCAACATCCAAATAATCTCTTTACTTTGTGTGTGTTTGCAAGTGTGTGTGAGGGGATGGGGGGGGGGCACAAGAGCATGTGTAAAGGAAGCTCAAGTCACAAACTATTTCTCTCCCTCGGGATGTTTTTCGTAACTGAAATTACTTTTAAACTAAAATTTATTCCTTAAAAATGCTTGATAGTTTTTCTCAGTCTTACCCCCACCCCGATGCCAGCCTCATTCTACAACAGTGGCACCATATAGCATTTGTCCCTTTGTGACTGCGATACCTCACTCAGCATAATGTCCTCCAGGGTCACCCATTTT
>NW_006399900.1:5021770-5026956 GCF_000299155.1 Elephantulus edwardii | reverse complement strand
CAAAATCTCTGTAGATGTTCATTGAAATGAAAATAAATAAATTAAAATATATAAAAAAATGCCTGATAGTATATTTTTCAGGATTTTGCTTTATAACCCACAAATTATCCTATTCTCTTCTAATTATAGAACCAAAGAATATATTTTCAAGTGCAAAAGAAATATACATCTGGTATTAGTAAGTCAGTGGAAAGTTCGTTACAGGGAAAAAGAAGCTTAACACAGCAAAGCTTTGAGGTTCTATACGTCTAATCCCCACATGCAGGACTGATAGTCATCAACTTTTACCCATTTCTTTTTATATTGTGTTTCCAAGTTAGTAAGAAGGATGTCTTTATTTTTATAGTTGATGTGTAGGGCCAAAAACAAAATGAAAAGACCGCCAACATGAATCTCTGTTCTAACCTAGAAGGCACACAAATCTACTATTTTAGGCTTACAGGTTTACAGGTGATCATAAAAGCTGTATAGTGGAGTGGACTGGGATGGGGTCGGGGCGGGGGTGGTGGCAGATTGTATAACAATGAAAGAATTTTTTTTTTTTACTTTTCTAAGAGAAAATGAACTGGGGGGCGAAGGATGGGCAGGGAAGTAAATGTGCAACAACGAATGAATGGAAAGCCAAAGTCTCTGTAAACTTTCATTAAAAGAAAGAAGAGGGGGGAAAAAAATGGTTATCCTAAATGGTTCTACAGAATCGCCCTGAGTTAAATTTGAAAAATGTGGATCTCCTGTTCCATACAAACAGTCCCTGGTTATGAATGTCAGATTTACAGACAATTCTTTCTTGCTCTTTAAGGTTATGTAAATTTGCCCTCACTTTGAAATGACTGAACCAACTTGTAACAAATTCTTCACACATGTATCTTGCTTCAGGCTTTTTCCTGCATAAAAGTAAGGCTAAATAAGAACTGCATGCCCTGGTTCCAACTCGCCCACAGATTCCACTTGAAGATACCCTTGGGAATAGATCTCATTTGGAACTTGGTGACTGCCAGTGCACCACTAATCAATAATGGGCTCACTTCATTTATCATTTTCCATGTTCCTATTTCACAGCAAGCAAGTAGAGAAATGCAAAAAATTGGAGAACTATAATCCCTAGGCCAAATCTAGGTTGCTACTTTTTTGGTAAATAAAGTGAAATTGTAACACAGACACCACAACTGTACAGCACCCAAAGCTGAAAATATTTATGAGCTGGCCTTCACAGAAAAAAAATCCGCCTCCATTCATTCTGTGCATTGCCGTAAACTGTCAGAAAGATTAACTGTCATAATAATCAAGAAACAGATTGACATGTAATTACCAACTAATACTGAGATTTATCAAAAACTTATTAAGTTTTTAGGTTCTGTAGTAGATACCTTACATGTCACATTATTTAAACTTCGGTAGAAACCCTGGTGACCTAATGGGAATCCCAGAACTCTTGATTGTGCTCATGTGAAACGTTTACTTGGACCAGGAAACAGCTGTCAGAACAGAGCAGGGAAACACTGCATGGTTCAAGATCAGGAAAGGAGAGTGTCAGTCAGGACGCATCCTGCCTCCATACCTTTTCTATATGTGGAACAGATCATTCAGGAGACTGTACTTTATGAGGAGGTACGTAGCATCAGGATTGGAGGAAGACTCATCAACAACCTGTGTTACACAGATGACACAACCTTGCTTGCTGAAACTGAGGAAGACCTAAAGTTTTTGGTCAAGGACTTTATTCTTCAATATGGATTGAAGCTCAATATCAAGGAAACAAAGATTCTCACCACTGTGCCAATTGGTAGCACCATGATAGATGAAAAAGAGATTGAGGTCATTAACAATTTCAGCTTCCTTGGTTCCACAAACAGCACTCTTGGTACCAGCAGACAAGAAATCAAAAGACATTGCACTGGGAAAGTCGGCTGTCAGGGACAAAGTGCTGAAGAGCTGAAAAGCAACAATGTCAGTCTATAGACCAAGGTATACCTGATCCAGGCCATAGTCTTCATAATATGTTCCTATGCATCAGAAAGCTGAACAATGACTAAAGGAGATGGAAGAAGAGCTGATATCTCTGAGTAGTAGAGCTGGAGAAGAGTATGAATATACCATGTACTGCCAAGAGAACAAACAACCATGTACTGCCAAGAGAACAAACAGGTAGGTCTGTCCTAGAGAAAGTGAAATTAGGTTGCTCCTTGAAGCAAGGAGTTTGAGACTCTGTTTCACCTAATTTGGACACATGGCCTTGGAGAAGGACATCATGCTTGTATAGGTGTATGCAGGAGAGGGAGACCCCATATGAGATGTATTGAAACAGTAACTGGAGTAATTGGGGTAAGTGTGCAGGAGGCAGTTAGATTGAGTTAGGATATGGCAGTGTTCAGAGCTATTGTATGTAGGATCACTAGGAGTCACAAGTGAATCAATGTCATTTAACAACAACATCATGCAAAAATAATAATTGTCTTCAAAGTTTTTCATAGGAATCAGCTTATGCAGCTCCATTCAGTAGATGTGAAGGAAACCTTTGAAGCCTGTTATTGGAGCTGTCTCAACTGCCACACCTTCAAAGCTTTGGTTCTCAGTTCTTTTCTACAATGCTTTACGGAAGCCACAAATACAAGGAAGCTTATCCCAGAGCTGTCAGCTCAATCTCTTAAGAGATTGTTGGGCGTATGCTAAATTCCATAATGTCATCAGTTCATTGATGTTAGGGACAGGGGGCCAAGGAAAGAAGGAAAAATTAAAAAAATACACATGTTGATAAGAAGAGTGAATGGCCTTGTCCACTAACAGATGAATCATAAATCACAATGGTATGTCCCTCTCTTCCCTCCCTAAAGACCCTGTTATAAAAACCCTCCCCAAAACACTCAAAGTGGCACTTCTTCCTTCTGCATCTTCAGAATGAGGAATCTCAATCTGAAGCTTCCCTAACAAAGCTTCTTTTAAGCTTTCTTTCTTGTTTTCTGATCTCTTTCTTAAGTCTGTAGCCTAAGACACACAAAGAGGAGTGAACACTTTTTAAAAAATCTAGAATCTTATTCTTTAACTCCTGCCAACCCTTATCAAATTCTCCATTAAAAGAACAAAAAGAGTGCAAGAGAAAGAGGATGAGAGAGACAGACAGACAGATAGACAGACAGACAGACAGACACTATTAGCACCTTCACCTAAATCCACTTGATGTATTTGCTCACCTTACAGACCTGCCTATTATTTGCCTGAAAATTGAGTCAGGCTAAATACAGTTCTTGACTTGTCTTTGCTTGACATTAATTCGTTAATTTAAATCGTAATAACATAAAGACTTATACTTAGAAAGGAACAACAATGAGCATTGATTGAAGAAGCATCTATGGAATATCAGGTTTGGTTTGTTTTTTTTAAAAAAATAAAACCAACCACCACCAGATAGCAAAGAGCACACTATGGCTCCTCTGTATTTAAAAATAAGATAACACTAGAGTATCTGAACATGTTTGAGAGAAAGAAAAAGAGAGAGAGAGGGATAGAGAAGCAGAGAGAGATTGAGAAAGGGCCTGTGAAACTCTCAACATTATTTCAGGGTGAGGAAGAAGGCAAATTATTCCTGTTTTTCTTGCATATTTCTCCAGTATGAACAAAGTATCTGATAGCATATCTTTTAAGAGAACCTGAAAGTGTAAGGTTTTTCTTAAGGCCCAAGGCAGAATCACTACACAAAATTTGAAAATATAAAGATCTACTTTGCAGCAGAGAGAGTTGCATTTAGTTTTTGTATCTTTACACCTAAAATTTTTCACAACACAGATAACTTCCAGATAGACTTGATTTTCTTCCCTCTGTTGAACCATCCATTGCAACTCCATTAGATTCCCAAGACTAAAGTTTTACAGGAGACTGTACATCTTTCTCTAGGATTTTGCAGCCTATTTTGAATAGCAAGTTAAAAAAAAATATTTACTCACACAGTGTCATGCAAACTGCTTTTCCACAGCAGCCCCATATAAAGCCAAATGAGAGCGAGGGGTGAACTGGACAAGGAAGCCCTCAGCAGTTGTTCCTACCACTCGGCCACAGTTCGCTTTCTACCAAAGTGATGGGATAATCTGTGATGAACTGCGGTGACAACAGCCGGGAGAGTGATCCATTCAGCTCAGGAGAAGAAAGAGGGGCAAAAAGAAAGGTGTCATATGTCCAACCACATTTATGCTATATGAAAAGAACATAATGTTTAAAATAGACTCTTGGGAAAACAGTTTTCAAATTAATCCTCACCAGACAGGTTCATAGGAATGATAGAGAAGCTGTTTCCTCATTACTCACTCAGACCAAACTCACAGCTATCGGTTGATTCTGCCCCACAGTGACGTCCACGGGGTTCCTCGGGTGTGAGTGTCCACAGGAAGAGACTGACCATCTTCTTCCCCCCAGAGTGCTGGCAGCTTCAAGCCACCAACCTTTCAGATGACAACGCAGCATGTAACATGCTATGGAACCAGACAGGGACTCCTATGTTTCACCAGTAGAAGGGGGAAGAAATGTTTTCCCTATTAATACAATAAGCAATAATGGCCTCAGCTATGGAAGGTTTGGAAGTGAGAGGCTACAATATTGGTCTACATTTCATTAAATAAAGAGTACAGGGGAAGTATTTAAGGGGAAGTAACTATCTGCTCTATAAACTGTCATTTCCACTCAAGTTATTTTTTTTCTAGGTAATCATATGAAATATTCATTTTAAGAAAGATAGGTAATAAAGAATCGCCACTTTATTAATATAACTGCAATAAGGCTAATCCTGTTATCAATTTTGGTATATTGTATTGCAATGAGAAAACTTGCTCTTAAGGACCTCTCCAAAGAACTACTATTTCAGCTTACAAACTAAGGCGCACATGATCCAAGCCATGGTCTTCTCAATTGCTTTCTATGCATCTGGAAGTTGGACAGTGAATAAGGACAGCAAAGGAGGAATCAATGCCTTCAGTTGTAAGTGGGAGCTTCCTCTCTACTCCCTTGCCTATCTGTGACTCTCGTCTGTTACACTGTCTACTGAAGTGACCCAGCTTTCCACAGTGGAAGCAATTCTGACCTCCTTTATTACCTTTGGGTGGCACTGTTAATGAGTAAGACTTCCTTTTCCTGACACAGGCCCTAAACTGGCAGCAATAGCTGCCCCAGTAATTTTGGCCATTCTCTGGTCTTTTCTCTTC
>NW_006399900.1:5012469-5016665 GCF_000299155.1 Elephantulus edwardii | reverse complement strand
CAGAGGCCTGCTCTTTCAGAAGTGGATGGCCAATCCTTCTTCCTAGTCTGTCTCAATGTGAATGTTCAGATTTAGAGAAGTATTAGACAGACCAGCAAGTTAAAGGTATATCCCTTATTGCGGAGTTAACTTTAGTGTCAGTGTTGTCCCTGCCTTTCTTACCGAAGGCATGAAGACATAGCCCTATTAAAACAAATTATTCATTTAGCCAAGATTTAATACTTGTATATACTCTGTTTAGTTCCCAGCTAGTCATGGAAGAACATTAAAAAGAAAACAAAATGGTGCTGGGTTTTGGCAGTATATCACCTAAATGAGAGGAGGTAAGAATGTGGCAACCTTGCTCTGAATGGTTCCAATGACCAGGTCTGGAAGAATCCAGATATTCTGAAAACAAACTCATTAGACCAGGAAGAAACTGGAGAAGCTAGAAAGAGTTCATCACAAGTTGTCCAGTCGTCTTTTTATATTTTCGTTTCCTCAGAAAGTCGAGCTTGGGACAAGAAGCACAGGTGAACTCAGGAAGCCATGATGGAAAAATGAGACCAGGAGGGGAAAAGACAGTAAATGGCACTGTGGTACCCCTATAATACCCACAGTGGGGGCCCTCCTTGCATAGTAACCCAACCTAATCACCCTCAGGAAATCTGAGGGCCACAGGCTTCAGAACTGTACCACTGAGTAAGCAAAAATGCAGGTGTGTTTATACAATAGATAAAAGAGATCAGAAGCGGAGGGGTCAATCAGAACAAACGCCTGGACCTAACAGTGGGCCCTGCATTCAGGAGGCAATGAGGCAGCCGCTGGAGAAGTGATGGAGACACCAGCTAGTCACTGAGTACAAGGCAGATGTTATAAACCAGCATTTAAAAAGACTTATCCCAGCTTAATTGAGGTGGACCAGTGCTGGGAGAAATCTTTAAAAAAAATCTGCTGCTCTAAACTCCTCATTTTCTGACACAAGTGATGAGATTCAGATCACTATTTGGACAGCACGTAGCTAGTTTAGAGCACAACTGGAGAAAAAGGTGGTTTCGTGTCTCTCAGCCTAATATTAGGGTCAGGACTTTGAAAATTGCCTGCTAGCAGTGGAATTCATCATTGGTTGTTGGCTCCTAATTGTAGCGGGTGTCCTTGTTTTGTAATCTTTAATCACATGTGAGGATTTAGCCCTCACATCCCTTCCCTTCCCCACCTCCACTTTCGTGTTATGTTCACGGTCAATATCGTAGAGACCTTCCAGGCAGAAATCCCGTGTCGGGAAACACAGGGTTAGAGGCAGCGTGTTCACCGAAATGTTAACTTTAGTGTTGCTCATAGTAGGAAAAAAAAATCAAAACAAACATTTTCTACTGATCAGAAAATAGGTGAATACGGCATGTCTAGAAGACAAAAACTAAACATCACAATATATATATCAGTTAGATTACTATGGAGAAGTCTAAACACTTCATACTTTCTAAAGGTAGAGAAGCAGTTCACACATTCTATATCTGGAGACACCTTTGGGTAGGTTTAATCCACCAATCTCTTAACCATTAGTTAACCTTTGCATCATGCAGGGAAACATGTAGCTAAGTTACATCTAGTTTTAAAGATCTGTGATGAGTCTGGACATTTATGAGAAAAGAATCAGTTGTTGCAAAGGTACAGAAGCACATATTATTAATGTTGTTGTTGAGAGGTGTCACTGAGTCAAGTACAACTCAGAGTAACTCTATGAACAATAGACCTGAACCCTGTGCTGACCCATCCTCATCAACTCTCACACTTGAACCCATAGAGGCGGTCACTGTGTCTATCCATCTTTTTAAAGATCCTCCCCTCTTTCACTGAACCTTCACATTTCCAAGCATGATGTCCTCTTCTAAGGAATAGCTTCTCCTGGCAACATGCTCAAAGTATTGCAAATAAAGCATCACCATCTTTGCCTCCAAACAGCATCCTGTCCACCCTTTCCCTAAAACGTATCTGTTTATTCTTTACACAGTCCCTTCACTACTGTTCTCTAACAGTATTCATGAAAGTAGCAATTCTTCCTTTCATCCTTTTCACTGTCTAGCTCTTATGTGCCTAGCAAGTGTTGAAAAGACCATGTCCTGAATAAGGCGCACTTGTCTTCAGACTGGCATTATTATTCCACACTGTTTTGGAAAGGTCCCTGACAGTAGACACTTCCAATGCAATTCATCTCCTGATCTCCTGACTTCTAGTACTCAGGGTGTTGATTGTTGATCCAAGCAAGATGAAGTCAATGATAACTGCAGTCCTTTCTCCATCAAGCATGATGCTGTCTAGATATATTTAATAACCATTCTGTGAAAAAGGTAATTCAAATATGAGACTGATTCCTTGTAAGCAGAAGGAGGAATCATGTCAAGTTAGTTCACAGGGAAATGTGAAGCTAACCATTGATGGCATCTATCTTGAACTTTGAGTCTATCAGCAGCTCCACAGGAGAAGAAAGGGCGGCCTCCTCCCATGTGATTATCAGCCTCGGAAACCTTGCTCAATGGTCACCTATGAAAGGGTTCTGACTTGATGTCAGTGAATTTCAGTGAAGGGGTGGGAGCGATGGTGTACTTTACTCTCGACACAAAATAGCTAAAATCTCTCAAATTGCTGCAAGATCCTTAGCACTCTCCTTGTGAAAGATTCTGTTGTAAAAAGCTTTAGTACTTCCTAGAGATCTGGATCTGGATCAGACGCACTTTAGTCTCCAGCCTGATGTCGTTGCTCGTCAGTACTCTTGAGAGGTCCCTCACAGTTAAGTTTCCCAATGCAATTCATCAGAGAGTTGGACAGTGAATAAGGATGAGAGAAAGAGAATTGATGACTTTGGGTTGTGGTGCTGGAGAAGAGTGTTGAATATACCACGGACTGCTAGGAGAACAAATAGGTTTGTCCTGCAGAGGGTGAAACCAGAATGTTCCCTGGAGTCAAGGATTCTGAAGCTTCATCTGACATACTTTGGGCATGTTGCAAGGAGGGACTGGTCCTTGGAGAGGGACATGATGTTTGGGAGAATGGAGGGACGACGCAGGAGAGGAAGACACTCAGTGAGATGGATCAATTCTGTGATTGGAGTGGTGGGAATGAGTGTGTTTAAGACAGCGAGGTTGGCACAGGATAGAACGGCATTTAGGGCTCTTGTACATAGGGTTGTTATGAGTTGCAAGTGACTTAATGCCACATAACAACAACAACAACAACTTCCAAGAGAGCATCAGAATTTTTGAACATGGAGGAAATGAACATCAATATTTCCCCTTTTATTATATTTACAGCACAAAAATTGCAAACACTTGGGTCAAAAGTGTCATCACAAAGTCACTTATGATGTATTTCTAGTAAAGCTACCACTTTATTTTAATGAGGTTTAACAATAAATTGAACTTGGAATTAATCTCTGAACAGATACTCAATTTATAGGAAAGGACCTATATCAATCCATTGACTTCTGACTCTTTCTCCTTACTTTATTTCATTCTGACACTAGCATTTACACTACAGAGTTTTGAAAATATATACTTCAAATATTCCTGATAGATACACTAAATATTGCATATAGTCTTGACCATCTCATACATTGATAAGATTTTCCCCAGTTTATTTGTAACTATTAGTCCTGTTGCTAGAAGAATAAAATTAACAGATAATTAAACCACATGCTGGTTATTCTAATGACAGTACTAATAATTACAGATAATTAAAAGGTTTCATTTCCTGTGCATACTCTTAGATTTTATCTTTTTCATAAATACACTTTAATACCTTAGTAACTCAACAATTAAATTCATTGTCATTCATGCAGAAACACTCAAACTGTAAAGGAGGATATTGTCTGTCTTTCCACCATGGAGCAACTAGTGAATTTAAACCATTCACCTTTGATTTGACAACACAACTTCTTATCCATTGTCTCTGGGCCTGTTGTGTTTTGTACCATCAAGTTGGAACAAATTAATAGTTGAACCTCCACTGAGTTTTCAAAAGTAGTAAGTTTCATGGGAGGAGATTATCCATGATTCTCCTATGTTGTTGTTTTTGTTGTTATGTGCCATTGAGTTGCTTGCGACTCATAGCGACCCTATGTACAACAGCCCTAAACTCTGCTCTGTCCTGTGCCAATCGCACTGTCTCTGACACTCCCATCCTGATTATCCAAGTCACTGAATCAATCCACCTCATAGAGG
>NW_006399900.1:5000050-5012369 GCF_000299155.1 Elephantulus edwardii | reverse complement strand
GACTCATAGCGACCCTATGTACAACAGCCCTAAACTCTGCTCTGTCCTGTGCCAATCGCACTGTCTCTGACACTCCCATCCCGATTACTCCAGTCACTGAATCAATCCACCTCATAGAGGGTCTACCCCTCCTGACCTGTCCCTCCACCCTCCCAAGCATGATGTCCTTCTCCAAGGACCGGTCTCTCCTTAAAACAGGTGCAAAGTATGTTAGATGGGGTCTCAGAATCCTTGCCCACTGTTGGATTTGAACCATGTACCTTTGAGTTAGCAATGCAGCTCCTTACCCCTAAGCCACCAGAGTACCCTCTGGTTCCTATAAGAGAAATTCCATAAGGTATTTAAAAAAATTAAAATATATTTTCTCACACTTTAAGAGATTAGAAGTATGGATTCTAGTTTCATAGAAATATTTTTCTTTCTCTCTCTGTGAGTTCTGCAGGAAATTTCTTGCCTCTTTAGCTTCTAGTTCTTGGTTCCTTGGAGATTTCCATGTTTCTAGACAACTATTTAACACTCTTGGAACCAGCAATGAGGAAATAAGAGACCTCTTGCACTGGGAAAATCTGCAGTTAGGGACCTCTCCAAATTATGGAGGAGTAATGATGTCAGCTTGAGGACTCCGATGTGTCTGAATCAGTCTATAGTCTTTCTGGTCACTTACTATGCATCTGAGAGCTGGACAATGAATAAGGATGACAGGAAAAGAATCGACATCTTTGAGTTATGGTGTTGGAGAAGAGCACTGAACATCCCGTGAACAGCCAAAAGAACCAACAGATACATCTTAGAGAGGGTGCAGCTGGAGTGCTCTTTGGAGGCAAGAATGATGATGCTTTACCTCGGATATTCTGGGCATGTTGCTAGGAGAGTCAATTCCTTGGAGAAGGACATGATGCTGAAAAGGCTGGAGGGTCAGTGAAAGAGAGGAAGACCCTCAACCAGATGGATTGACAAGGTGACCACTGCAATGGGCTTTTATGTGTCAGGAAGTGTGAGGACAGTGCAGGATAGAGCAAGGTTCAGATCTTTTGTTCATAGAATCTCTTGGGTCATACTCATCTTGATGGCCCCTAACAAAAACAACAACAACAACAACAGGCAACTATCATAACCATCTTGCTCTCTGGTTTTTTGCTTTTCTATTTAATATATTTTTATTTCTTAAAACAAAAATACTACTGATTCAAGGCAGTCCATTCTCAAATGGGCTTAAGTAGTGCAGTGAATTACTGACGTGTTCATTCTAAGCCTTAGTCTTTGCTACACTACTTGTTGGTGGACTATGTACATATGAGGTGTTTGTGGTCCACAAAGGGAACTGAAAATTTTTAATAATGTTAGTAAGGTAAATGTTGCCTTTCATGTGGGAACATAAAACCAGATGTGTAAAATTCTAGGGTGAGGACTGAGCATTTTTGCGATTCTTTAAAGGATTTGGTCAAAAAAAGCAGAGAATGGAGATCTCACTACACTCAAGAAAGAAGCATGATCAGGTAGACTAAGAAAGGCAGTACATCTGAGTAAAATGAGAACTATTCTGGGTCAAGAAACCCAGGTTCTACACTTGGTTCTGTCCTGGTCGATACAACCTTGAAAAATGGTAAAAAAAAAAAAAAGCTTCTGGTCCTCAGTTTTCACATCTGTAAAATCAAGATGTCAGATTAGCTAAGCCTTAAAACATTTTCCAACTGTTATCAGCTTAAACATTACTTGACCACCTTTATAAACAAGGCTAAAATTATAGATACTAGAGTTGAAATACATCTATAACAGAAGAGTGGGAATGGAAAGTGTGCAATTCTTTTAAACTCATTGCAAAACATTTTCACTATTGTTCTCTTATAATAATTTCCTCCAAGATCAGTGTAGTTTTCAGCTCCTCTCCTCTCACTGCCAGTCTTAGTGAAAGCAAGCCTCTGCCTGGCACTCTCCTGGCACATTTTTTTTCTTAGTAGACCTGTCATTCTCTGAAACCCATCGTTTTCATGTAACTATGTTCATTATCTGCCTCTCTCTCTAAACCCTCAGTTCTAAGACTTTTTCCTTCTGCTCTTTGATCTTCTATAAAAGTATTCTAGTTCAGAGTAAGCACTCCTAAACTTTTGTTTAATAAACAAATGTTGCATGCTAAGTATTTTACAAATCATATACCTAAATAGGGAGCTCTCGTGGCTTAGAGGTAAAGAGTTGCACTGCCAATGCAAAGACTGGCAGTTCAAATCCACCAGAAACTCAGAAGGAGAAATATGAGCATTCTCCCTTGGAATGTATTCTTCTGAAAACCTGTTGGAGAGGCAGCTATGAATGCCAACTAGAAGGTACATAACAACCACCTACCCATATAACTGATTTACCACATTACTAAAAAATGGTTAGTTTCCAATATGCCTGAAGAGATTCTCTGCTGCTGGATACTATTGTACCCAAAAACCATGATTAAGTGAGGCTCAGACTTTAAAAGACTTAACCAAACAATGTGGAAACCATGGTTTCAAAGCTTCTCCTCTGATCTATCATATGTTTATTAGTCCTGTCACAGAATCAATCTTTTGTGCTACTTTATGAAGCTTAATTCTGTAAATATTTTCAACTGGAACATGTCTAATAAAATAATACAGTGGCCTAATATTAAATCATCAGAATTAATGATTAATTACAAAGATAATACATTTACAAACTGTTCGGTACTGCCCCTCCTTAATCAGCTCACAAATGTTAGTGATAACACAAGGAACATTTTCATATGGGGGAGAAAATCTTCACTTAACTCAGCATTTGCTACTTATTTAATAAATGTATTCTGCAACCCTGCATATTAACTACTATGGTTCTGAGATTAACCTCCTTGTTTGCTTGTACCTGACCTCAAAGCACTCGAAATTATTCAAAGCCATCTTGATGGCTTTAATTTATGAGAACACCTTCAAATAGTCATCTTTTTAAATCCTGAAAATGATTATCCCTGCAAAACAGTGGCTCTCTTTTTAATCTTAGCTGATAACTCTGATTAAATATATCCAAAGGCTGATTACCCCTGTGCGTGTAATGCTAGGGTCACCACTAACTACTTATTTCACAGCAGGAACTGCTTCCAGAGCCCATTTATGTTACAGCCCAGAAATTAATTCCTCTACTTTTTCCTATTGATCACATAGGGAAAAGAAGGTCTAGAAAGTGTTTTCTAAAGGTTTTGGGAGATGTCCAAAAGGACAGGAGTTTATTCCATGCTCAGCTGATACTGCAACAGTGTATGTACTACTTACCCTCACCCGGCCATCTAGGTCCCGTCTGAGTGACCATACGGGACAGTGTAGACTCATCAGATTTCCAGGACTGTAATCTTTACAAGAGCAGACTGCCTTGTCTTTATTCCAGAATGGCTGGTGGACTAAGCCATGGACTTTAATCTTTCAGCTAAAGATTGGAATTCTGGTATTGTTAAATTACCACCACTTTGTGACTATGGCTCAGGGTCACATGATGAAGAGTCATTCACATAGCCAGTTAAAACCCTAAACTCAATATTTTAACCTTTTGTTATTGTTGTGTACTGTCGAGTTGGAACCGACCCACAGCTCACCCTTCCGTGGGTTTTCAGAGATGGTCAATGGGAGGCGTGTGGCAGGTGGCGGTGTTTAGGATTACAGTACAATTTCTCACCACTAGGCCACTTAAGCTATAACCTTTTATAACTTATAATTATATGTATTTCCCAATCATGGTATCTTCCTTGCTTTATATGCCATCTTTTGTGCAACAAAGATTCACCACCCTTGCCTCTAAGGTGCACCTCAGTTGAATTCCTTCCAAGACAGATTAGTTTGTTCTTTTGGTAGTTAATGCAATGTTCACTAACAACACATCACTTTATTAGTGAATGACCAGTCAGAATTTTTCTCAACTTCACATCCTTTTGCAGCAATAATATTAATAGCTACTTTTTGACAGTACATTCTGCCAATCTCTTGTGAGTGGTGCACATCGACAGAACTCTCATTTAAATTATGGCCTTTAAAAAAAATCTGATAAAAATCTCTTGGTAAAATTTGAGTCCGGGATCTCTTCACACTGAAGCAGCAGCCAAAAGAGTGTAAATCATGGAATCAAAAGGTGTGGACTCCAGGATTCTGCTGCTCCCTGGGTCAGTGGCTGTCCCGCCTGAGTGTATTAGAGTGAATTAGAGTAAAAAACACAGTTTCTGAGTCCTGGGGTTGTTTTTGTTAGGTGCCATCAAGTCAATGATGGTTCGCAGCACCCCTTTAACCATCAGATCTGAACCTTGCCCTGTTCTGTGCCATCCCCATCATCGCTGATAAGCTCAAACCCATTGTTATTACAGTTACTGTGTCAATTCATCTCATTGAGGGTCAATTCTTTCTCGGACCCTTCCATTTTCCCAGCATGATATATTCTTCAAAGGACTGACCCCATCCTGAAAAACATGTCCAAACTATGTGATACAAAGTTTTACCATCTTTGCCTCTAAGGAGTAAGTTGGTTGCACATTCTCCAAGACAAAATTTGTTCTCTTGGCAGTCCATAGGATGTTCGGTACTTTTCTCCAACATTACAGTTTAAAGGCATCACTTCTCCTATCATCCTCACTCATTGTCCAACTTTCAGACGTATTGTTATAATTATCTATTGTCTAACTTTCAGATATAACTTTGAGAAGTAATTGAAAGATTGAGGTCAGACACACCTTAAGATCTAAGAACTAGATCATCAGTAATAAACTCCCAGCAGCTTGTTAGATGCTAGCCAACGCTGTTACTGCTCAGACCATATTTTGAGAAACACTGCTCTGGGTTTTATAACCTCTTTGCTATTATTATTTTTATATTTAGTAAAAGGATCATTAAAGAGATAAAATTTACAAAACTGCTTCATATAAATTAAAGGGTGGTAATTATGAAGAAATATACTCAAAGAGAGACAAAATTTGTAAAGCAGTTGAGGGAAAAGAGCCAATCAGAGTTTGTATTCAAAGGAATAATTCCAACTCCCTCTTCAGGAAGAAAGATGATTTTATGTTCCTCAAAAGCCACTTTCCTCTTTATATAATAGAAGCCATTTAATTATAGAAGAGGCTTATGAGGGCCCTCAGGTCTCCATCAAAGACTGGCAGAGTCATACTCTTCCCAGTGTGCCCACTCCACGGCCTTCACAATCAGACACCTGCTGGCAGACCACTATGGCCGTAATCAGGTCATGCAATGCAGAGGGCCAAGGCAGTTCTACCATGAATTACCTAATCCAAAAATAGAATTTCCCAAGGACTGCAGGCTCCTCTTCAATATATTAGCTATTGCTATTTGAAGAACCAAAGAATAAAGATTTATTGTCCAATACTCTGGTGGTTTGAATTAACTATCCCTTCAGAGACTTGACTTATTATCCACTTTCCATTCTAGGCCCTATTGAGAAAAATTATAATTTCTTTCAGGCCCTGTTTTGTCAAGGTGGCCTTATAATATGCAACAAGATTTTAAAAGGTTTCCAAGGTGATGTTCTGTTGAAGCAACGGAAGCAAGGATTCTGCTAAAAGACAGATGGCATGGGCTTCCCTGCCACATTTGTCTGGAGTGACCCGAAGGCATCAATCACATATAGAAAATGCAATGAATACGATTAGGATTCTGTGAATCTCAGCTTTTTCCTTTAAAAGAGCTGGAGATTGCAATAGACCAAAGGCTGGTAAAGTGTTTGGGTGAAAGTCCCGAAGGTGAATGTTTTACCTTTGTGGACCATACAGTCACAATTACTGAACCCTTCTGCACCAAAGCGGTCACAATGCAAACAAATGGGCATAACCGTGCTCTGACAAACCAAGTTTACGAAATGAGGCAATAGTTCTGGCCAACATCTGCAATAGATTTTCCCTGACTCAGGGATTCTGAGTCTTGGTCACGTCTCCACTATGGCTTAATGTGTTGTTGGGAGCAAGAGACTGAACCTTTTTATATCTGTGTTTCCTCTCTGCATTGTGAGGATCTTTACTTGTGATGTCACTTCCTCATAGGAATTTCAAAAGGACTGATGAGCTAGTGTTTGATGAAGGAGAGAAGAGACGTACTAATTCCTATCAATAGCACCTTTTCAGCTACTATGTTCTGATTATTACTGCACTGGGGACAGACTAATTCTTACCACTGTAGGGTATTCAAACACACTGTGCTGTGGTCTTTCAGCCCACGGTTCCTTTTCAAATTATTAATGGAAAACTGTGAGCTGGATACTAATATTAACTTTTGATGTCTTCTAAATATTAAATAAAAGGAAGAATGAAAACATATCCCCCTACTTCATATGCATAGATTGAACATTCTTCCCATTTCATTTTTGAGGATTATTCAGCCCTGAAGCCTAAATGTGAAACATTTTTGAGAATAGCAGAGATGTATGATCCATGCTGAAAAATCCTATAAAGTTGACATGACTCTTCATTTTCTTTTTTTTTTCCTTTTCAGAGAGAACTCAACTAAGAGTTATTTTACCAAACAGGATACTTTTAAATTATACTTATGGAAAAAATTATTTAAAAAATATAAAATTCATTATCATCATTTTAGGGATAGTCACAAAACTTCTACATTTTTCCCATCATCAATCATTAGCCGGGTTATTATCCTTTGAAAAATCAATTTATTTCTAAATATTTCTCAGGTTCCTATGAAATACAAGGTGCTCTACAAGGAAAGTGGAAGATACGCACATCTAACCATGAAAGGAAACACAAGAAAGCTTCCCCCAGAACGTTACATGGAATATTCTAGAGCTTGAAGCAAAACAATGGTACTTTAAAATTGAGATGATGACAGAAGACTTTTTTCATGAAAGAAGTGATATTGCTTTGATCTTAATTTTGAAGAAAAGTTAAAAGAAGCGAAGAAAGAGCTTACTGGATAGCTTCAAACACAGATTGCTTGGATACGTTTACTATTGTGAGTAATTCAGATGGCGGTGGAAGCAGTTCAAAATTTGGCAACCATAAAGTATCATACAAGACCTATTTTATCAAGTTAACAAGTTTGTGCTTAAAGAAAATCTCACAGAAAGCTTTTGAGTAGAAAGTGTTGAGTTTTATTTATTTGTTAAGTTTCTATTTTGAGTTCTCATTTTGTATTACTTTTTATTTGTACAAAGCTGTAGATGAACGAACAATACTACACACCTTACACACACATCCATGCGAGCATGCATGCACACATGCACACACACACACACACTCTCACACTCACATGTGCAATGCCACTCTAGCATTAATAAACAAAATAAAAGTGATACAGTTTATTAAGGTGCTCTGGTGGTGAAGTGCACTACAAGTTAGGCTGCGAACTGATAGAAGAACAGTTTGAACCCACAGACTGTTCCTCAGATAAAGATGGTAGGTTTTCTCCATAAGGATTTAAAGCTTTGGCAACCCAAAGGAGGAGTCACTATGAGTCAAAACACCAAGAGTAGTGTGTTTGAATTTTGTTTTCTTTTTTAATAGTATATTAGAAGGTACAATTCTTACAGATTATTAATTGTAGATCGAATTGGTTAAAGTACCACATTGAGAAGGTTACATTGATCAAGGGTTTAGGGGAGGTGAGGGAGCAAATTATTTATGTCAAGTCATGTAGAAGAAAAGAATTCCAGGTGGAAGGAGAGCTAAATGAAGGCATTGAAGGAGTCCAAAACAATGTGTGCTAGTGACAGAGAACAGGGGAGGGGGATCATACCAGGGAGGGAAAGAAAATCACACTATGTACATAGAGCATTGTTGATCAATGCAAAAGCCTTGAACTTGGGACTATTCATCTCCCAGGACTTCACACAATGGATTCTGGGAGACAAAACATTAAGAGAAGGGGCAATAACTAATAATCTATTTTTCCCCCAGTTTCTGAGAAAGGCCTGGTATAATTCACTCATTTGATCATTCATTTGTTTGATTTCATACCTATATATGGAGGTACGAGGCTAGAAATTGCTCTTAGACAGTAACTATGACTGACAGGTAAACCTTGCCCACATAAAAATGACTGTCTGGTGAAATTGTGATAACACGAATACAAATATTACATGATGCCACTGTTGTAGAATGGGACTGTCCTTGGGGTTGGGGAGAGACTGAGTAAGATGGGTTCAATAATGTATACTGCACTGAAACAGAGGAGGGAGAGAACTGTTTAAAAGAGATGTGTAACTGGGTATTTCTGTCATCACAGGAGACTAGAGCGAGGGCTACATGGTGGAGGGGACCTGGGGGAGGGTTTGTAAAACAATGAAAGAATCTTTTCTTTTACTTTTCCATAATTTTTGACTCATGTACTTATAACTTGTTAGTCAAATTTGTGTCTTCTAGGTTGCAACACCCCCATGATACATCTTCAATGATATGAGCATGTACGGCCAAGCACAATCAATAAGAGTGCATCTAAATTCCAAAATCAATCTCCATAATAGTCTATGTGTTTCCTACTGCCAAAGGGGCCCTTTAGAGTAGTGAGAGAAGATCTTCACCCTGAAACCCACAGCGTCCCTTTTCAGCAGGAAGTAGCTAAGAGAATACGCCATCCCCTTTTCCTTATGACTCAGGGTGAAGTCTCTCTCAGGGAGGAGTGATAGGGAATGGCAAAGGACACACTGACAAAGAAGATTAATCAGAACTGGCTTTGACAAGCACTGTGGCATTTGGACAAGAACAAACTGGGAGGAGGGTAGAGAGAATAGTGCAACAATGAATGAATGGAAACCCCAAATCTCTGTAAATGTTTATGAAAATTAATAAAATATAATTATAGAAAAAAAATGCCCTAAACCTTAAGGAATGTCTGAAATCTATAAAATCAGCATTTTATCACTAATTTTAAAAGTACCCATTTTCTGTAAAACAGCAGCTCTCCTTAAGATTAAACTACATAAATACATCTACTTCCTAAATAATTTCCTCATCAATGGCTTTCAATAAAAAATTGTCCATTAGTCTTCAGGCTGTTAAGATTGCTATTGAAATCATTCAGAACTAACAAAGTCATGAAAAACAAACACGATCATTTGGGCTTATTTCACCAGCCATGACAACTCACTGAGCACAAACAAGAAACATAATTAATAAAAACACAGTAATTTATAAACAGAATAATTTAGCAAGAATAAAAAAAGCAAAGACTAAGACCACAAAAATGACCAATTCTCTCTGTAATCCAGACAACAGCACTGTCTGATCAAATTGCTGCTGTATGAAGATATTATCACTTGTGGCTAAATGACTGGCTTTAGTAAACCTGCTGTCACAGAGAACAGAGAAGAACACATCTCTGCTGTCAGACTGTCACAAAATCTTTAAATATGGAGGGAAGTGGCTCAAACAGTATGCAATGAACACCCTGCTCATTCTCTCACTACAAAAAAGCCCATCTGTGGATTGTTAATGATTCTGAAATGGATGAGCGAAATTGATGAGGAAGAGAAACATCTTTAAGGGGTAGAGAAAGGGGGAAATGAACACACACCATGTTTATAAACTATCAAGGAAAATATCTGTCACTATAAAGTGACGTGCAAATGTACGTTGTTATACTACTTTTGTAGTTTTAGCATAAATTCTTTATCTGTTTGAAAAAACACAGAAATACCAAGACGCTTCCCAATGATCCCACCGCTTGTGACTTTCACGAGGTGACAGCTTCAGTGCAGCCTAGTTATTTCTAGATTTACCCTGTAGACAGAGACTTGAGTATGTGCCAGGCATTCCATATCTCAGCTTACACAGATTCTATGCCAAGTCCGGTAGACTGGCATTTCAGGTCCAATATCTGTGTCCCACTTGCTCCAAGATGTTCCCCCAAAGTCACTAAAAGATGCGAGTCAATAGTGAGAGTTCCTTAAGTACAGACATTGGCTTCTTGACCTCTGTACCTCAGTCAAGGTAATATGAAGGCCCTCTCTAACCCTGAACTATATGTGGTATGACATTCAAAGGGCGCTAAACTGCTTATTCAGAAGAATATCCACGAGAAGCAAGCATTTTTAAAAAACCGATCACAATGCCCACCCATGCTGCAGAGCCACCATTTAGTTTTTCATAGGTAATGATTTTTTTTGTTTGTTCATATGTAATGATTCAGAAAGCTCATTGTTGCAAAAATGTGTTCATGCTTAATAGTGCTACAATTTTTGATATACAGAGATATAAATCTGAGTACAAAAAAGACTGTTTTCATAAGCCTACGCAACTGTCCAGATCTATTCATTGCTTTTGGAAAGTAACAAGGTTACCAACAACCAACACTCTGCTTGGTATCAGGGAGTCAATGTTAGCTAAGTTAAAAGGTACCATGACTGACAAAGGTAAATAGCCCAACATATGTAAATCTTGGCAGAGGAATCACTTTTAATACTCAATTCTGGGCTCCGTGAGCCTAAGTGAGCCATGATTGCATATGGAAGATTTTATTTGCCATAAATACATTTCGAAAACAAGACTGGAGACCCATTTAACTCATTATTTGACTCTTTTACACACAGTAAAAACAAAGAAAAATACTTCATTAACAAAAAACTAAACCATATATAATTCATATACTTCTCATTACAGTCCACTGTGAACAATCGAGAATATAGCGTCACCGTTTATAAATAAAATATTGTTTTAATATATTAAAATGTATTCCAAGCTCCAGAATTTGAACATACTTAAAATAAATTTTTAACATTTAACACAATATCTCTCCATTCACACATGGGAATGTGGGGGGAAATTCATTCTTACACAATTGGTCTATAAAGTCCAAATAATATTTTACAGATTATATTAAAGGTTTTATTCACCTTTTCTTTACAGCTAAAACAAACAAAACCAGCTTCACTTTACATAAAGTATATTCACAAACTCATGCAGCATCCTAAGAAGCAGGTGAACCAAGTAAACAATTAATTGGCGTCTCAATTGCCAAGTCAGAATCTATTGTGCAAAGAGGTACACTACCTCCATCCATCCCCAGGTCCTGGGCAATTGTATGCTAATAGAGCTATGCTTTTAACCAAATTCCCTTGTGGTGTTTTTATTCCACACCATCCCTGCCCAGCTGGTTAAATGACTAAGTAACAAGGTCAATCAAATGCAGTACTCCCCCGTATTCAAATATAATGGAAATTCTGACCATTCCACCTTCAAAGAGCAAATACATTCTCACACTGACAACCACATTCCGTCGGCTTTTCCTGAAAGCAAAGTGTGACAGATGCCTTGGCTGTAATTGCCAATCAGCCTTTACATGGCAGCTGAAAATACAATACATCACTTTGATCTCTTTTGCTCTAAACACATCTACAATCAGGCAACCTGAACAGGGAATAAGAAATTGGCATCATTTCTAGAAGCTGTCACTTGTGGCATTTAAATACGATAATATATATTTTGTTCATAGTTTTATTTCCCTGCTGCAGAGGGACTCTATTGGAAACCTGAGCAAAAAGCTCCTACAGTAAAGCATCAGACACAGATACCCAAAGATATATATTCAGAGATTTATTTTAAAAACCCAATAAATCTGAAGATAAGCTTGTTTAATTAAATATCACCACTGTCACTTCCGTTACCCATTGCACACTTGAGAAATCACGCACAGTAAGAATTCTCATGTTTCTCTGAAACGGTGTTCAAAACAGCTCTACTCACATTTTGCAGGCAGGTCATAGCCACACGTGATCTTTGCGTGTCCAGTGTCACAGCCATTGAGATTACGACATTCGGCTAACAAACAGGGGCCAGCAGCTCTGTGAATACAGCCGTCCACTAGGAGACAAAGAAAAGGGTTAGCCCATCTTTTAACTTTAAAAAAAAAAACCCAAATATAGCTTGAGATAAAACACAAAAGGAAATAAATGTGTTCCTCAAGGCAGTGGGCGGGGGGGCGGGGATCCAAATTTCCCTAAGAACCTATAAACCCAATTCTTCAACTACTATGAGACACCTGGTGAGGTGATGGTGACAGGATACGTGTGCGCATGCGCACAACTTGGCAGTGAGTAAAGATAGAGAAGTGTTATGGAAGTGGTAAAATAGGTCCGTATTTGTTCCCATTTCCCTAAAAAGTGATTCAACTGAATATAGAAAGTATTGAGCAGTATCATACGTAAGTCAAATCTTACTGAAGATTATTCAAAAGTTATTATAATAGTTCATCGACAAAATACTTCCAGAAATACAAGCTGAATTCAGAAGAGGCCATGGCATAGGGAATATCATTGTTGATGTCAGATATTGATTGAAAAGAAAGAATACCAGAAAGATTTTTACTTGGATTTTACTGATCATACAAAA
>NW_006399900.1:4992846-4995965 GCF_000299155.1 Elephantulus edwardii | reverse complement strand
TTCATTAATACACATTTTCCTCCCTCCCCCAATTTACTTTGTAGTGCATGTCTTGTTCCAGATTGTTAATTGTCACATAAGTAATGTCTAATCACCCATGTATCTTTCAGATAGTCCTTCCCTTCACATATTTCAGGTTAGTGATCATTATTTTTTCATCCTTTTCCTGTTCCTTGCATCCCTCATTTCTATCCTATTTTTATAACAGCGATCTAATATGCTATTTTCCTTTTGTGATTGAGAGAATTCACTCAGTGTAATACCTTCCAGATTCTTCATCCATGCTGTGTAGTGTTTTACAAGTTCATTATTTCATAGTGCTGTGTAATATTCTATTGTGTGGATGTTCCACAGCTTTTCTATTTATTTGCCTGTTGGTTGACAAGCACTTATGCTGCTTCCATCTCTTCACTATTGTAATAAATGCTTCAATAAATGTGGGTGTGCTTTTATCTGTTTTTGTCACAGCTCTGGTTAATTGAGGGTATATTCCCAGTATTGGGATAGCTAGGTTAAATGGCATTTCTATTCCCAACTTTTGGAGAAAGCACCAGACTGCATTCCTCAGTGGTTGTAATATTTTACATTCCCAACATAGTGAATGAGAGTTCCAATCTCTTCACATCATCACCAACATTTGTAATTTGCTGCCCTGTTGAAATTTGCTATTGTTACTGGGGGTGGAGGAGGAGCTGTTTGCTCTTGATACGTGTTCATAGAGTAATGGACCAGCAGAGACCATAAAACACTGCAGCAGCTGTCTTTCCTCAGACTGCCTGCGTGGGCCAAGTCAGGGCTCACAGTGCCTTGTCATGCCCAGCCTTCACAATGAGAATCGTCTTTTGAAAATGTAAGTTAGATATCATTGGAAATTAATATTTCTGTTAGTGTATTCCATAGGGAGTTACACTGCTAAGCCAACACTCTTCAGGGGAGAAGGTGGGGAAATATCGCCCAGTGCATTGTACCAGAGCCTTGGAAGCTCAAAGGAAGGCCAGCTATGAGTCAGTTCTGAGCTAACTTCAATGAGTTCCTTTTTTACTTGATAAGCGATGAAGTGGCAGGTTGAAACAATGAAAACCATGTGCACATTAGTAGGAATTAAGAATATTGATTCTGACTGTTCATTGAATGAGCAGTTTGGATAGACAGAAAATGTAAGATGGCAAACTGAAGCATAAAGAGAGGAAGAAGCTAAGAGTAAGCTGAGATGTGAAAATAGAATAGGATATTAAAGGGATAATCGGGATGGGAGTGTCAGAGACAGTGCGAATGGCACAGGACAAAGCAGAGTTTAGGGCTGTTGATAGGGTCGCTATGTGACTCTACGGCACATAACAACAACAACAACAAGAAGTCAAAGTCTACACCACGAAGATCATTTCTCTTCCTCCTCGTTGGTATTGTGAGGGGAATCTGAGTATTGGATGAGAGTTTGGTAGAAGAAACATGTAAACTTGTCTAATGTCCTGGGTGGCTTCTGCTACCCTTCACTGGCATGGGGAGATCCATGTTGGCTGCATAAGCCTTCCAGGGAAACAAAGTCATCTGGAGTTTACCAAATGTTATGTTATCTGTAAAAGTTGAGCATGAATTTATGCCTCAAAGGTTCAGAACAAAATGAACTACTATGAGCTTGAAAACTGAAATCTAGACCACACCATTTATTAGCCACGGGACACTCTAAACCACTTAGGGAGTGGAGAGGAGGAAAGGGAGGGGTAATAGTGGAATATGACTGTGACGGACTTTGAATAATGTTATGCATGGAAGATATTCAGCATATGTCTGGCACACTGTTATTTCCAGTTAAGAGTAGCTGGTATTTTAGACTACTTACATTGACAATTTTTTAAATTGTTAACATAATTTTCCCCTTTACTTAAAAATAATAAACACAGAGAAGCAAAAGAATATGACCACCACTTACTCTACCATTCAAATAATGCTTCAAATAATCCAGATGCATATTTTTTTAATTGGTTAAACACTCATTGGCATACACCAATCACCGTATGATTTTTTTTCTTAAAAATGTAGATTTATTTTGTTGAAACTCATTTACATAGAAGTTTTACTATTTGGAATATAGTCTATTAAGTTATTCATGCTAGCCCAAAATATATAGTGTTTCTAAGTGTCCTTTATTTGGATTTTGACTCACATTAACCTTATGTAAAGACAAAACACCAAGCATGATCCTGTGTCATTATCTCAGCAAATCTCCCTTGTGCTTAAGCCCCCTCCTGCTGTCGCTCTGCCAGTTTAGTTCCTTGAAAGACTTCCTGTACTTCACTGACACTAACTTTTCCAAGTATAATGTAGTTTTTCATTTTATTTTAGATTGATTTGCTTACAAAGTTAATATACATTGTGTTTCACACTGTTCTTCATTCATATTGTGGTTCACACAATCATTCTCATACATCACGTTTTATAAAATTTATCACCATTGGACCTTGCCCATCATTACCCTGTCTTTTTTCCCAGATCATTCCCAATTCCTTCAGTTCCTCCTTCTACCCCACCCCACCCCCAAACTGTGCAACCCTGTGGTTTCACCTCTACCTATCATCACCCCTCTATTTTGACATTTCCTCAAAAAGTTGAACACAGAATATTACCCAGCTATTCCACTATTAGGAATATATCCCAAGAAAAGCAGATATGAGACACAGACAGAGATTTGCACACCAATGTTTGCAACACAGTTATTCAGCATAACAAGAACATGGAAACAGCCCAAATGTCTAACCACAATTGAATGAATTGAGAAATTGTGGTACATTCACACAATGGAATATTATGCAGCACTCAGGAGCAACAATTTTGAAAAATATTACATAACTGGGAAAGACTGAAGAGTATTATATGTTGTTGTTGTTGTTGTTGTTGTTGTTATGTGCCATCGAGCTGCCCGTGACTCACAGCGACTCTATGTACAACAGCCCTAAACCCTGCTCTATCCTGTGTCAATCTCACCATCTCCAACACACCTCCCCCTCACTGAATCAATCCACCTCATAAAGGGTCTTCCTCTCCTCTCCTGTGCTGTCCCTCCACACTCCCAAGCATGATGTCCCTATCCAAGGACTGATCCCTCGCTGCAACATGTCCTC
>NW_006399900.1:4990897-4992006 GCF_000299155.1 Elephantulus edwardii | reverse complement strand
ACCAAACACTGTCCATTGTGGGTAACCATTATCACATTTGACAAGTCAGTGTCACAGTGTTCAGCTTCACAGCGAACACCAGTTGCCTCTGTTGGGCAAGTGGACACACCAGGGCTATATGACCTCGAAGAATGTCTCACCAAAGACAATTAAAGAAAGGCCTTAGGGCTGTGGATTAGAGTCACCCACCTGTGGCTTGGTAGCATTGCTTTCAGTCCAATAGGCCAACTGGTCTCTCTCTGTTGTTAAGTGCCGTCGAGTCGTAGGTCACTCATAGCAACCCTATGAATGAAAGTCCTCAAGAGTTCTGTGACCTTCATTCTTTCTCCATGTTCGTAGGGTTTCCTGAGGCAAGCTATTTACGGAAGTGGATGCCACTCCTTCTTCCAAAATATAGTATTATAGATAACATAATACATAATATAATATTATCTTAGATATTATATTTATTATAAAGTGAACTCTCATAAGGACAAATATTTCATAAGACCATTATTGTAAAAATAGAAGGATAGCTAGTAAAATAAGTATGGGGACCATAGTGGGGACGAAGTGGAGACCTCCGTCTTCAGAAACTGGTCTTCCTGACAACATGACCAAATCATGTGGAATAAAATCTCACCACACCTCCTTCTAAGGAGTATTGCAGCTGCATTTTATCCTAAAAAGAATCCTTTATTCTTTTGTTTGGTTTTTTTAATTTATGATCGTTGTTTTGTGGGTATTGATTGTGGGTTCACGTGAAACAAAATCTTTAACAATTTCAATCTGTTCTCCATTTACTATGGTGTTTCTTATTCATCGAGGTATGAAATTTTTTGTTTTCTGGATGTTGAAGTATAATCCATAGCAAAGATCAAGGGGTTTCTTTAGCAAGTGCTTCAAGTTCTCTTCACTTTCTGCAACCAATATTGAGTCAACTGGGTATCAGAGGCTGTTTCTAAGTGAGAAGATGAACTAGTTAGAAAAGTATTTACAACATAGGAAAAATTTTGTGTAAAAGCTATCCACCCATATATTTACGTACACCTATATATATGTCTGTTCCACAATCAGCCCCCGGCCAAGTTTTCACAGCTGATATTGAGCTTCTCCAGCGGTTCCTTCCA
>NW_006399900.1:4964262-4988837 GCF_000299155.1 Elephantulus edwardii | reverse complement strand
TTAGGGCTGTTGTGCATAGGGTCGCTCTGAGTCGCAAATGACTCGATGGCACATAACAACAACAACAACAACAATATATATGTCTAGAAATACACATATACACACATACATATATAAAGTGTACGTATGTATATATACATACACATATACGATGCATGTATATATACAAATACAATGTATATGTGTGTATAGATATACATATTCATGAGTTCTGGTGGCCTACTGTATATATATGCATGTACACATATGTGTACAGGGAAGATATATACTGAAATGTTAACAGTGATTATGAGATAAGAAAGAAGTGTTTCAGGGAAAATGTATGTCTTAGTTTCATTTATTTTTACAAGACTTGTAGAAAAATACTTTGAAGTGACCATTTTTTTCTTGGCACAGAGATAGTTACTTAGTTTGAAACGGATAACTAAAATAGGATTTGCTAGTGTATTTAATCATATCCTGTCACATATTGTCAGCATGATTTAGATTGCAGCTTAATGCACTCTTCAGGGTTATACCAGCATGCACAACTGCAGCAGAGCAATGGAAGCCTAACTCAAGAGCTGTTTAACCATAATGATTGCAGCTTGAATGCACTGAATGCTTAGATGTGCCAGGCACTACACAAAGACCATAGGTAGATATTCATTTTATTACCTTCATTTTACAGTCTTAGAGGACGTCAGTAACTTCCCTATATTAACCAAGAGTTAGACGTATGAGTCAAAACCACAAGCTTGTCTCATTCAGTAATCATGCCTTTAATCATTGTGATTCACTGCTTTTAAGACTTGAATCCAGGCAGTCTTACCTCAATTCCTGCTTGTGGTATTTTGAGTCACTCTATTAAAATAGCTTTAATTTCTAGAAAGTCTAATTTTTGAGTTATTAAACATATACATATAGCTGATGGCCCAGTGGTAAGGAATTTTACTGCCAACTTAAAAGCAAGTGGTTCAAATTTACCAGCTGTTCTGTGGGAGAAAGAGGGCCAATCTCCTTCTGAGCAAATTAAAGCCTCTGACAACCTACTGGAGCTTCAGCTATGAGTTGATTCTGATTTGACAGTAATGAATGAGTGAATAAGCGATCTATCTATCTGATCAAATTCAAAACTTTCAAGGGTGCAGTTCTAATGATTTTTCACAAATTTTAAGGGTGCAGTTTTAATGAGTTTTAAAGGGTTTGTAGATGTGGAAGCATGTTGTTAAAATTACCATCAACCAAGAAAATTCTCTTATAATCTTCTAGATAATTCCCCTCCAATAACCCCCAAGAAGTCATTTTCTAATTTCTCTCTCACAGCTCAATTTTGTCTTGAAACTTTATATGGAGAGCTTGAGAAGCTGTATTCTTTCACTCAACATTTTATTTATTTTAAGATTAATCTCTGTTGTTGCATGTATTTCTTTGTATTTCCCAGTAAGATAGCATTACAGGAATTTCATTTCTTTATTAATTTACCTGTGAGTTGACATTAAGTTGCATACAACTTTCATCAATTATAAATTAATCTGAATTCTTGTGCAGTCCTTTGGGGTGGTGACCTAGTGGCAAGAAACTGTGTTGGAATCCCAAAGGCACATGGTTTGAATCTCACTAGCTACTCTATGGGAGAAGGGTGGGCAATCTCCTTCCACGTGGTTTGCAGCCTTAGAAACACAACAGAGGTTCAGTCATGAACTGGTTCCGATTCTGTGACAATGAACGAGTGAGTGGTAGGAGCTCCAGTGGCACAAATATGCATCAGCTGTTAACTAAAAGGTGACAACCCAGTGGCTCCACAGAAGAAAGACTAGCACTCTGCTTCTGTAAAGGCAGCAGCCAACAAAGTCCCCAAAGCAGTTAGTTCTACTCCAGCTCCAACTCATGTGAGTGAGCTCACTAGAAGTTGAAACTGGTCCAAACCTAGTAACAGCAATTCCCGCTGAGCTTGATAAATGCTATTTCTTTACACTTTTATTCAACTATTCAGATTTTAATTCCAGGGGGAAAAAGCAATTATTTTGTGAACAAATTCATCCCCCTAAGGTATGTCTCGGAGTCCTTAATCTTGCTGGGCTTTGAAGACTCAGAGCATATCCAAAACCAGCCTCTCTTACTCATTAAAAGTAATTTTCCCTCCTACTTTGTGATTGAAACCAGGCTCCAAGGAGATAAAAGCCTAGGACTGCCTAGAAGCTGCCCACAGTGTGGTCAGCTTGTCAACACTGAGGTCAGCAAGAGGCTGCTCTTTGTCAGAACTAAGAGGAATCTGGCTGCTGCTGCTTCCAAAGGCCAGATTTTCTGCTGCCCTGTCACACCTCGCATTTACTATCTTGTCAGCCTTTCCAGAATGCTGGTGGGCAGATGGTTAACTAAGGTAAGGACCTTGGACTCTTTATAGTATTTCCTCTAGTTAGCTAACAGAATTTTGGTTCAGAAGATTTCAATTAATTGTTCAGATCATCTTCATTAGGGTTCACTCACACTACGGTCCAGAGAACGGGACTTTCTGAGGAAGAGAGTCAAAGACATGAATTTCTATTGTGGGGAGAAATAGTTCTCACTTTTGTCAATAGAACCTTGGGATTTAGAGTTGGATTTAGAGTTAGCGTTTATAGGATTGACTGAGCTCACTATTTAAAAAACAAATACAGACAAGAGAATGGGACATGAAACCACACCAAAATTTTGGACCTAATGTTTCTTTTTCCCACAATCAATGCAATCTCTCTCCAGCATTTCTCAGATACAGTCCCCTGCCTCCCGTTATAAAGAAAGGAACAAGACGATCATTGAAGCAAAAAGGAAAGAAATCAAGTCACAAAACACCAGGAGAAACTTATCAGATGCTATAGGCCACTGACCATAGGAACTAACAAAGAAAGAACTATAAAAGACTTCTAAACACAGGTTTTGAAAATATCAAAAGCCCTGTTTGGTAAAAGCGAGTAATTTTAGAAATTGTACTATGCGGCCCTTTCTATGTCTGACAAAGGCAATTTTATAAACTGTTTTTGACAGGGAGAATTTTTAGGTTCCTAGATCTGCATATATTCAATATTTTGTAAATGAGAGATAGAAGCTTTAACTAAAATCAGTCACACAGTGTGTGCTTCCCTCTCTCTCTCTCTCGTTGTATATTGGCTTTCTTCTCATTGATGTTTAATATCTGTCCAATCACTCTCCGATTAGTTCTTTTCCTTCTCTCCCTCTCTCCTTCCTTCCCTCCCTCCTTCACCTAGCCCTGGGAATAATCAATTACTGTTTCTTTCCTCACAGACATCTTTTCTGTACCTTTTATAATAGTGACTACATGCAATATTTCTTTTATGATGACTTATTTCACACAGCCTAATGTCCTCTGGAAAGTGAAATCCATGCTGTGAGGTGTTTCATAGATTCATCATTATTCTCAATCTTGTATAGTGTGAGTATGCCATGTGTGTGATTACCAGAGTATCACCAAAACAAAGATAGGGAGAGTACAAGACTACAAAGATAAATACTATTTCATACACACTCTTGCATTAGCAGTAATAGCAAAACAACCTATGAGTGGGTCAAGAAGACAAAGATTCTTACCACTGGGTCGATTGGCAGCATCATGATAGATGGTGAAGAGATTGAGATTGTTAACAGCTTTAGTTGACTTGGCTCTACAATCAACACTTTTAGTACCAGGAGCCAGGAAATTAAAGGACTAATTGCATTGGGAAAGTCTGCTGGGTATTGAGGAGCAACAATGTCAGTCTGGAGACTAAGGTGCTCCTGAGATAGGCCATGGTCTTTGCCAATACCTGCTATGCGTCAGAGAGCTGGACAAGGACTAGGGATGATAGAAGGAGAGTTGACACCTTTGAGATTTGCTGCTGGAGAAGACTAGTGAATATACCATAGACTGCTAGGAGAACAAACAAGTTTTTCCTGGAGAGAGTGAACCCAGGTTGCTCCTTGGAGGCAAGGATTCTGAAGCTTTGTCTGACATACTTTGGACATGATGTTAAGGAGGGACCCTTGGAGAGGGTCATCATGCTTGGGAGGGTGGAGGGACAACTCAGAAGAAGACCCTTGATGAGAAGGATTGATTCTGTCACTGGGGTAATGGGGATAGGCGTGTCAGAGACAGCAAGATTGGCAAGAGATAAAGCAAGTTTTAGGGCTGCAGCGACTCAAAGGCACATAATAACAACAAGCAAGGAGAACAGGAGAGGGCAAAGTAAGGGAAGCTTCTTGATAGATGTCACCAAATCAGCTTCAACTTATATTAACCCCAATGTACAACAGAATAAAACTGCACCCAAATTATTGCACAGTCACACAATGGAATGCTATGTAGCACTAGGGAACAGTGATTTCATAAAGTACTATATAACATGAGAGAGTCTAGAGATCATCGTGCTAAGTGAAAGAACTCAGTCACATAAGGACAAATACTGCATAGGACGACTATTGTGAAAATAGGAGGATAACTGAACAAGATATGTGCAGATGTTCAAAAGGGGAGAGGGAAAGTGAGAAGAGGGGTAGAAAAGAAGGGGAAGGGTAGAAACCATTGAGATAGCAGAGATTAGGGGGTGAATGAGGGATGAAGGTGGATTTGAACGTCATGTCTATGGTTTGGCAGCTTAGCTCCTTTTCACTAGGCTACCAGAGCTCCTTTTAAGAGGCAGTAGGATGAGTGTACAAGTAAGCACATAAAATTATAAAGTACATACTAAAAGAAAATAGTACTAAGAGAGATAAATAATATTTTTTTAAAAAATATAAATTTGTTGAAATGATCTGTCTCTGTCTCTGCCACTTGGAGTTCCTGCATTTACATAATGAGTATAAGGGTCCCTTTTTACGTGGTCCTTAGGATTCCCTGAGATTATACTTGTAAAGGGCTTAGGCTACACAGTGTCTGGATGAGGGCTCGAAGGACCTTGACAGGGTAGATGTTGTTGTTGCTATTGTTATGTGCTGTCGAGCCGCTTGCGACTCATAGCGACCCTACATACAACAGCTCTAAACTCTGCTCTGTCCTGTGTCAATCTCATTGTCTCTGACACACTCATCTCGATTGCCCCAGTCACTGAATCAATCCACCTCATAAAGGGTCTTCCCCTCCTGCGCCTGCCCTCCACCCTCCCAAGCATGATGTCCCTCTCTAAGGACCGGTCTCTCCTTACAACATGACCAAAGTATGTCAGACAAAGTCTCAGAATCCTTGCCTCCAAGGAGCCGGTTTAATCCTCTCCAAGATGAATCTTTTTGTTTTCTTAGCAGTCCATGGTGCCCTCAGCACTCTTCTCCAACACCAAAGCTCAAAAGCATCAGTTCTCCTTCTATGCACCATGGTCATTGTCCAGCTCTCCGATGCATAACAAGTGATTGCAAAGACCATGGCCTGAATGACAGGGTAGATACTCTGTAAAAACAGCACCAACTACTTCAATCTCTGTATCTTCCCTCAGCCCATGTGTACCTGAAGTTCCCCTCATCAAAAGGTGGAGTTTGTTTCCCACCTCACCATTGAATCTGGACTAATTCATGAATCTCTGTGAAGGAGGCAGAAGCAATTTCAAGCCAGTTCTAGTTTGACTCTTCAAGAAACCTTTTCTATTTGCACTTTCTTCTTTAGACTCCTGCTTATCTGCTTTGTGAAGCCAGCCTGATGAAGGATAAGATCATACGCAAAAGGGATGTGTGACCCAATTGAAGTCTTCCTGAACAGCACCCAGCATTCCCAGCTACCAAGCACAGAGAAATTAATAAACCAACCTAAGAGAAAAACCGCCCCTCCCAGCTTTATGGTAACCTGTATAGCTGCTATTCTCAGCTACTAAACTTTTGCAATGCTTTGTTACACAGAGAAAATGAAATTATTCATTAGCCACTGTTATCTTCATAGTCATTATTAGAAAAGATGCAAAGCAATCATCCACCCTTAAGAGCAGTTTCTAAGAAATAAATTTAAATAGTTGTCTTAAAAACAGTATCCCTGAAGTAATTAGGCAAGAAGTTATTACTAGTTACCTATAGGCTGAATGAAAGATTTATGTGTCAACATCTGAATAGGATCAATGTTCTCTGTAAAGAAGGGAAGAAATCTCTGTGAAAAAGTACACTCCAATGACAAAGATGAGATCCACATGTTGAGGCTGCACAGATGCGAGGAATTTAGTTTAGCTTTTTGACAATTGCCTTGGGCTGACTTAAAAATTAACTTCAGATGTGATCTCCCTTGCCAATCTGAAGATGAAACTTCGGCTGGGATCTTAAGAGAAGATGATAAAAGTACCAGGATAAATATTTGCATATTTCTTAGTTTATGGGTCACACACCTAGAATTCATCTCTAACCCAAAACTTAGATATTGAGTCAACTGGAAAGGTATGCTTATCAGCATCTCTTTTAAAGATTAAACAAAGATGAGTAACCAATTAAGAACAAGTAGGTTCTTTTGTATACAATCGGTTACACGAGGCTAGCTGACAGGGCATCTGTTTTTTTAATTTTCTTTCTTTACCTCTTTCTCTTTCCTTCCTCCTTCCCTCCCTCTTTCTTTCTTTCTATTTCTCTCTCTCTCTTTCTTTTTTGAAACTCCTTTACACCTTCCTTCATGGAACACAACTCCACAAGCCGTGGAATAAGCAGGAGGGTGAAGGCCAAATGCTAGTGTAGTAGGAAGAAGACATATTAAGTGAGGGGACAGTAGAAAGTGATTGAATCTCTGATATAATCTGTGGAGATGTCACATAGTCCTGCCCTACAGGAGTCCAGGTTTCTCATTAAATGAGCAAAAAATAACTCTCAGTGCTGTATATGTCCCTATCTGGAATGGCTTGGAGTCAGGGATATCATGCTGAAGTCAGGTGGAGATTGAAAACAGAAAAGCATAAATATGTTTACTTGTGTTTAATTAAATATGAAAACCATTCCACTATTTGGATAATAGTAAATTATGAATCACATTGCAAAGAGAGAGAATTCTAGAACGTTTGTGTACGTTTGGAAACTGTACATAGAATAAAATAGAAATTTAAATAGAACAAGGAAATAGCAATAGCATGTGGTTTAAAATTAGGAAAGGTATGTATCAAGGTTACAATTTTTCACAATATCTGTTCAATATGTATGCTGAGCAAATAATCTGAGAAACTGGACTACACATAAAAGAATTTGGCATTATAACTGGAGGAAGAGTCATTAAGAACCTACATTACAAAAATGTCACATTCACTAATGCAGAAAATGAACCAAATATAAAGCACTTCCCAAAGAAAATAAAAGACTACAAGCTTCAACGTGTATTTTACCTCAACATCAAGAAAATAAAAATCCTTACAACTGGGCTAATAGGCAACACCATGATAAATGGACAAAAGAACAAAGTTGTCAAGGATTTTATTTCACTTGGAGTCATAATCTGTATCTATGAAGGCAGAAATCAAGACAGCAATTGAAACACTGTATTGAAAAAAATTGCTGCCAAGGATCTCTTACTTCAAAGATTAAGGTGTACCTGACTCAAGTCATGGTATTTTCAATCATTTCACATGTCTATGAAACATGCTGTGATGTTAAGGGTGTATTGGTCAAAATGCTTAGCTTATTAGTCATTACCTGACTCTACCATGTGGATGGGTAGGAATATGCAAATAGGATATGCTAAGTTGGACAATGACTAAGGAGGATAGAAGGAGAACTGATGCCTTTGAGCTGTGGTGCTGGAGATGAGTATTGAGAATACCATGGACTGCTAGGAAAACAAATAGATTTGTCCTGGAGAGGGTTAAACCGGGTGGCTCCTTGGAGGCAAGGATTCTGAGGCTCCGTCTAACTTACTTTGGACATGTAGTGAGGAGAGACCGGTCCTTGGAGAGGGACATCATGCTTGGGAGGGTGGAGGGACGGCGCAGGAGAGGAAGACCCTCTATGAGGTGGATTGATTCAGTGACTGGGATAATTGGGATGGGAGTGTCAGAGACAGTGCGATGGCACAGGACAGAGTGGAGTTTAGGGCTGTTGTACATAGGGTCGCTATGAGTCACAGGCGACTCGACGGCATATAACAACAACAACAACAACAACAACCTACCCACAAAGGGAGTGACTAGTCTCATCATTAAATTGACTGGATCTAGCAACAGTGGGGAAGGCTCTAGCTGTGGGCAAAGATCTTGTCAACCAACAAAAAGAAGAGAATGTAGAACATACTTCAGGGCTAGAGATGCTTACACCAGCCAGCCAAAGGCCAGAGGGAGCAGCAGCCAGAGCAGTCACAGCAGAGAACCAGAGATCTGACATGAGACAGAGTGCTTTACCATAGAACTGGAGCTAAGAGCCTTTTGTCCAAGTTTGTTGGAAAACTAGGAGAAGAGAGAGCCATAATGTGCAGGACTGAAAGCTTTGTAATATTGTTCTCAAACAATATACTGTTCTAGCTGTTTTAAAATAATCATCAGCAAGATTTTACCTGTGGATGGTAATGGTTACCCATGATGGGCAGTATTTGGTGACGCTCCCAGATTGATTCAGGTTTGGAAGCAGGAGTGTCATCCACTTTCTAAACCATATGCCTTTGTAAAGTCTACGAATACAGAGAAAGGATGATAGTTATAGAAAGAGAAATGATAATAGCTATAGAACAGGGTTCAGGTCTTTTTTTCATAGAGTCACTATAGACTGTACTCCACTTTACCACAGTTAACAAGAACAGATAAAAGGAAGATTGGGGAAAGCAGTTGTACTCTGAAAGATCCTGTGGAATGTTTGTTTGGTTTTTATTTAAGCCTCTTGTTTAGAGTCAACACCACCTCCTGGAGGGCCTTTGTATTTAAAAGTTGGTTAGACCCTGAAGGGGGGGAGGTCTAGTGTAATTATAATTCAGAGGAACATTCTTCTCAGTGGTGCAGCACTGGTCTGTCAATTTGCTCTACTGAGGTAACTAGAAGTAGCTGATACTGAACTCTGTGCAATTGGGGTGTCAAATGCCATCATGGTTACCCATTTTGAAAAATGCAACATATTACTCATAAATCCTTTAGTATTGCAATTTCAAGACTGAATTTGTTTTTCAGTTATTTCATTTTAGAAATGCTGTACTGCCTTTTAGTTCTCTAATTCTGGCTCACTGCACATTTCATTGTAATACTTTGCTTTGTCTTCTTAAGCTGCCTTTTGAAATACTCTGTTCCGCAATCTCCTTTCTGCCTCTTGTTTTAACTCCTCTGTGTTAGAAAACAAGTTTCAGAATCTCTTGTAACATTAATTTTTGTTTATTTCTTTCTTTGCTATCTTTCAATGACCTTTTGTTTTCTTAATTGTTTTTTTTTTTATTTTCTAAAAATATGGAACGCTTCACGAATTTGCGTGTCATCCTTGCGCAGGGGCCATGCTAATCTTCTCTGTATCGTTCCAATTTTAGTATATGTGCTGCCGAAGCGAGCACTCTTAATTGTTGATGTGTTTGATGTCATCTCACAGCAACTCATTTAGTCTTATCCATTAAAGCCCAATGCATCAAATCTGTTCTTGAGATGGATGTTTTTGAATACAGGTTTGATAAGTCCAAGGTCATATTTAGGCTCTCTTGAACTTTATTAGTATTCTTTTTTTTTAAATTTAGTTTGTTTATTTTTCATTTCAATGAACATCTACAGAGATTTTGGAATTCCATTCATTCATTGTTGCACCCTTCTCCCCGCACAAACCCCTCCCCCCCCCGTTTGCTACTCTCCTTGAAAAGCAAAAGAAAAACTCCCTCATTGGTACACAATCCCCCCGCACCTCCCCAAACCCCAACCCCTACCCCCAAATATAATCCACTCTGCAACCCTCATTGCGTACTCCTACGATAAGGTGAAGAATACTAATACAATATGTTTACGGCATTGTATTAGTATTCTTCACCTTCATTGTAAACTTGCACATGCATAAGTGGTGGTTTATTCTAGAGTTGGCTCCTGGCCTTGTTTTGATGACACAATATTGTTTCATCTTACATGGATCATAAAAAATAGGTTGGAAGTATTGAACATCAGTGATAGAAGACTAGATGAGTTGTGGGATGACATCAAAGATATCATCCATGAAGAGAACAAAAGGTCTTTACAAAGGGTTCAGATCTGTTGCTCATAGGGTCTCTATGGGTTGTACACTAGTCAATGGCACCTAATAAGAGCAACAACAATAACAGGAAGCATCAAAAGAAGATGAATCATTGTATCAGAAAGAATGGGCTGACATAGAACTTTTTCAGGACTAGAATATGATGAAGAATCAATGACAGAAAAGAAAGAAATTTAAGCTGCTCTGAAGGAATTGTCAAGGGAAGGCACAATTAATTGGAATTGATGGAATACCAATAGAGATATGTCAGCAAACAGATGTAATCTTAGATGTTCTCACCGCTTGTGCCAAGAAATCTGGAGGACAGCTGCCTACCCAACTGACCCATATTTATTCTCATCACCCCCAAAGGTGATCCTATAGAATGTGGAAGTTATCAAATAACATCATTAATATCACATGCAAGCAAAATAATCCTGAAGATTATACAAACACAACTAGAATAGTACATCAATAGAGAACTGTCAGAAATAGAAGCTAGATTTATAAGATGACCTGACACTATCATTGCTGATGTCAAATGGATCGTGGATGAAGGTAGAGAGTACCAGAAGACTGTCTATTTGTGTTTTATTGACTATGCTCCAAAGAGTAGACACTTGTTATTTCTGGTAATGGAAAGTAAAACACCTGATGTAGGTGAACTGTGAACAGCTGTCACTTAGGAGTTGTTATTGTTGTTAAGTGCCATCGAGTCGCAAGCGACTCATCGCCACCCTATGAGGGAGAGTCCTCAACGCTTGGGAATAAAAAGAAAAAAAGGATATGCTGTACATAAATAATACGACATAAAGAATAGTGGAAAAGACAACTAATAAGTAGAAATATGGTTATATGTATGTTTGCATGCATGTGCAGATGTGTGTACGTGTGTGTGTTTATCGACATAAATGTATATATGTCCTTGGAAAAAGCTATCATGCTGGGGAAAGTAAAGGGTCAACCAAAGAGAGGCTGAGCCTAGGAAATGGGCTGACACAGTAACTATACATTGACTCAAAACCAGCAGAGATGACGAGGATGGCAGAGGATAGGTGTGTTGTAAATCATAGTGGAGTCAAGGGGCCCCAGCAATGACAACATACGACGTTACCTAGGTGGTTCCTGGTTACAACTAGGGACAAAAAGGAGGTCCTGCATTGAATGGAAGGAAAACAGTACTTAAATTTCTAAAAAGCCAGAGTTAACAGAACGCATAACACCTGGAGGATCCAGAGACTATCAGACGGTGTTTAAGCCTTGAGCCTGTTCCATCGTGTACTTTCTTCCTCCAGCAACTGGAGGATCCAGGGAACCATCAGATAATGTTTAAACCTTGAAAATACTCTGTTATGTAATTTTTATTAGTGAAATAATAAGTAGACTAAAAAAATAAACAGCATCATCCACAAGTATGACACTTCTTCAAAAAGTTATCTCTATGAGACCAAATGGTCAACATTTACTCTAAAGATGACGACAAGCAGGGAAATGGATTACTGGACATGGGACACCAGAACCAAAATCATGAGAAAGTTGACATGCTAGGAAACATATAACCAATGTCACCGAACAAATTGAGCAGAAATCATTAAATTGAGACTTAAATTGCGGAATAAATTTTCACTGAAAACCCAATAAAATATTTTTATAAGAAAAAAGAAAAGTCCAGTTTGACTTATTAAAGAGTAACTTTAAGCAAAAGGAGACTTTACCCTGTATTTCATAATGTGACTCTGACTTGTTCATTTGGAAAAATCTACCTAATGAGTTAATATTAACTTTTCATTAGGGTGAAACTTGGCTATTGCTTTGTAGTTCAAAGAAATCAATAGGTGTGCCTGCATGAATAAAGTTTTTGTCCTTTAAAAAGTCTAAAATCTGTGAGAAAATGTTAATAAAAAAATCCTCAAAGACCAAAAATAGTACCATATAACAAATTAAATTATACTTTAAAGATTTGACCTAAATGGTTGGAACAGAATGAAATATATTACATTTGATTTTTGCAACCCAAGTTGTACTTCTATATGCTAACTTAAACTGTTTCTAAGTAAATAGGTTGAGATAGATTTTTCCAGATGTGTTTCTCTATAGTCAAAAATTGAAAGATATTTTGAATCCTTTATTTAGGGAAGGAAAGCAGTAATTTGTCAAGCTGAATCAGTTACTGCTATTGTCGTTATGTGCCATCGAGTTGGTATTGACTCATAGCTAACCCTCCAGAAAGTTTCCAGGGGCCAGACATCGCATTGTAAGAGACTGTCCGTCCTTTTCTTATGGGGCAGCTAATGGATTTTCACTGTGTGATTTGGGGTAACTCTAAACCAGAACTCCTTAGTAGAACTGTTTGCTGTTGAGTGCTACAGAGTTGGAACCAATCCCTCGCAAGCACGGGAGGAGATTGCTCTTCCTTCTCCCACCAAGCAGCTGGTGGATTCAAACTGCATGCCTTTGGAATTTCAGCACAGTTTCTTACCACAGAACTGCCAGGAGTGCAAATAATCAGTCTAATGGTGGCTACTGAGCCCCGCCTCCCAGGCCTATGTCATTTAAATGTCTCCACTCTGCTCCATTCCCAGACTTTCAAAGGTGCCCTACACCTACCTGCAAAGTTGATACCAAAACAAAATACATTTCACCAGGTTCAAAGTCCTTATTTCATCCCCACCTCTAATCAAACCTCTGCCTGTACCTATTTCTTCCTCCTTGGAGATACTGGAGCTCTTCTCAGATTTTCACTGAATGGGCGCTTTACAATTTTCTGCTAGAAAAGAATTTGATGGAAGGTTTTTGATTCACACTCATTAAAGATACAAAACTCCAGCAGCTAAACTGGTGGCAGTTAAAGGGACACGGGGGCTGGGGGAGCACTAAATGGATTTCTCTGTGTCAATAAAGAAAGTTTTGTTCATGCTCCAGGTTCATAGAAAAGAGAGTTCAGAAAGGATAAAGCCATGGCGTTGGTAATCCTGCAGCTCATCAGAATGTCGATTTTCCTTTCCCCAGCAGAGCCATTGTGCCCATCTAAACACTTCTGGGAGAAGCCAGAAAGCACAACACGTGTTCCCCCCACAAAGGGGCCCTATACTGAACACAGCACACACATCCAACACCTCAAACCCTTTTGAAGGAAGCTGTGTGTTTATTATGTGGCTTGTGAAATAAAAAGCGTGAACGTTTCTTCTCCTAGAAAAATATGCAATGAAATTAATAGTCAAAATAAGGAAGCTGTGCATAATGTACCATTTGGCAAGATTTTTAATCAGGTGCTTGGTGGGGCTAAATGTGATACTTCAGCTCCTTTGGAGAGGTATTTGTGTTCCCTTAATTTAAATGCTGTGGTGAGGGACCCTGGAGGAGGCTGTGAGGGCTTTCTGTTGGAGTGGCCACTAGCAAAGGGAGTGAAAGCTTCAGATGTGCTAACACCGTCAATCTCAGGGAACAAATGATGACAGAGATAGGCAAAAGGCTACCGCCCAGCAAAGCAGCACAGATTTACAAAGGATAAGACCTTTCAGCCACATTGCTTCATTTTAGGCAGGCCGAACTGCTTCCAGGTCCCTGTCTGACTCAGGTGTGCTATTAAGACCACAGTTCTGGTCCATGTCAGGCTTCAGGCAGACGTGCTGTTTTCCCAGTTGGAGAAACAACAGCATTATCCCACAGCCTGCAGTCCCTGAGCTGCCTGACAGCAGTTCAAATGAGTTGAAAGTCAGGTCACATAATGTGGATCCAAAACTGACCATCACAGAAAGAGTTATAATGGGATTGAAAGCTCCGGGGAACCTATTATACCCGCCATCCCTGTCAGGATGAAGCAGGGCCAAGCCTGCCTCTGCAGCTACAATTTGTAAAGTGCCCTCTAAGAAACCAGATTCTCCTCCTACCAGCTGCACCACACTTTAGGAATTAGTCTCTCACATTTCCCACAAAACCTCTGGTGTTGGAATATTAACAAAAAGGACTCTAGAACTTAAAAGGGAAGCATGCAAAGGGTTTAGACTTTGCTGTATCACTTGCCCAGTGGCCAGAGGCTGTCTGCAGAAAAGCGCACAGACATGAAATTGCCACCCAGGGCATCTCTCTCTCTCTCTCTCCCCACCTCCCCTCTCTCCACTCCCGCTTCCCTCCCCTCCCTCCCCTCTTTCCTCCTTTCTCTCTCTCTCTCTCTCTCTCTCCTTCTTCTCTTCTCTAACATAACAAACCAAGGATGTGTGTATTTTGCTTAACACATGGCACCTTCTTTGCTTTCACTGATGAAAATGATCTAGGATATGCTCATAGTTATGTTCAATTTCTTAAACTTTCTTTTATCAGAAGGGCAATATCACACATTTTGCTTTGGCCCATGTTCACTGTTAATGAGTCTGACTCACACTGAACTGGCTGTCTGAGGTTGTAAATCTTCACAGGATGAGAATGCTCCTTGTTCTTCTGTGGGGCAGCTGATGGATTTGAATCATTGACCTTAAGGCTGGCAGCATCACTTTAAGTTCACACCACCATGTAGTTGTAGTTGTTAGGTGACATCAAGTCAAACATGACTCACAGCAACCCTGTGTACAACAGATCTGATTCCTGTCCTATCCTGTGCCAACACTACCATCGCTGATACACTTGAGCCCATTGCTGCAGTCACCATCGTGATGGGGTCTTTCTCTCTTTTGCTGACCCTCTGCCTTTCCAAGCATTATATCCTTTTCCAAGGAATAGTTTCTCCTAGCAACATGTCCAAAGTAGGAGAGATGAAACTTTGCAATCCTTGACTCCAGGGAACACTCTGGCTGCACCTTTTTCCAAGATGTATCTATTTGTCCTTTTGGCTGTCAATGGGATATTCAGTATTCTCCTCCAACACCACAACTCAAAGACATCAATTCTTCTGTCATCCGTATTCATTGTCCAGCTATAAGCAGCATAGTAAGTAATGGAAAAGACACACCTTAATCTTCAAGCAGAAATCATTGTTCTTCAGTATTTTGGAGGGTTCCTGACTGCAGACTTGACAAAGGAATACTTTTCCTTATCTCCTCACTGCTGGTACCCAGGATGTTGATTGTGGATTCGAGTAAGATAAAATTATTGACAATTTCAATCCTTTCTCCATCTATGATGATGTTGCTTTTTGGCCCAGTGATAAGGACCTTCATTTTCTTGATAGAGGCTCTCATGTACAAAATCATTAGTTGCTGTTGTTAATATTGTATACCATCGTGTCAGAACTGAGTCATGGTGGACCATCTAGTGGGTTTTCAGAACCGACTCATGGCAGACCTTCTAGTGGGTTTTCATGTCATTTAATCTCACAGGAAAAGAGTGCCATCTGTTCCCACTGAGCAGCTGGTACATTGGAGCTCAGTACCTTTTAACTTGTTCAGTAATTTTTTAAAGATCCCTTTCCAATTTTTTTTTAATTAGGAAAAAAACCCCGACTATGTTTAAGTTTGTAAATGAAGCAAAGTTTGGAAACATGAGATGTTTCTGAAACTGTTCTTCAGTGGTTCAGTATTACAAAGTGAAAGAGACAGGAGGAAAATTCACTGTAAACTCTGTTGTACCAGAAAAAAAAGTCAAAGGCCTTGAAAAGCCCCTAGTATCCTATAAGCTTCCCTTCTGAGAATATTTTCAGATATTAATTCAGGAATATGATTTGTTTAGAGGAATATACTTATGATTACATATGTTATTATTTGTGTGCTGCAGTATTTCCTTACTAGAAATTTTATATGTTCCATAAATATCTAGAGAAAGTTAATTTGGAAGATTTGCATATTGCCGCAAGTTCTCTAAACCCAGAACTTACTATGAATATAATTTGGGACACCATTGCTTGAATAATCATATCAGTGCAAATTTGGTTCCTGACTTTCAATGAGATTAGCAGAAAACAGAGATCTTGGCATGCGTTTCCTAATCACACCTCCTGAGCTATATTCATAGCCTGTTTTAAGCTTTGCCTCGTATAGAAGTAACACAGATGTTTGAAAACCAGAAAGCCCAGAACCACTGACATTGAGTCAATTCTGTCTCCAAGACTGTAATGTGTATAGGAGGAGACTACCTCATTTTCTCCCTCAACACAGCTAGTGAATTCAACCACATCTGACTCAATCACTGGGAATTCCCCTCAACTCTGCAACCAGTTAATTATAATCACTAAAGTCAGCGAAGGGAGCTCTGATTGCTTAATGCTAAGGAGTTGTACTGACAGCCCAAACACATGTGGTTCGAATCTGCCAGCCATTCGATAAGGAGATATATGGGCATTCTCCTCCTGTCAAGTTTACTGCCTTGGAAATACAACAATAACAAGGTCAAGGAAGTGCTTTTTAACAAGTTACCCTTTAATTACATAACTAAATCATTCTTTTCCTTAGCAAGGTCTCTCCAGCACCTACCACATGTCAGATAACACCAAACATAGTAGACAGAAATACAATCAGGACATACGTGTCTTAATAAAATGGCAACATTTACATGTGACAATTAAGATCTCCAACAAAGATATTTGTCTTTATGTCGCAAGTACTTCTCTACTCCACTTCAACCATCAAAATGTGCCATCTAAGTTGAAATCTTAGAAGTATCTGCCAGTATCCATTTCTTCTTTCTTTAAAAAAAAATTCTTTATTTATTTATTTTTAATTTGGCATCCCACCGAATTGGATCCAACTGGCACAGGAGGAGTTTGCCGCTCCTCCTCCAGCAAAGCATCTGGTGGATTTGAACTGTGCACCTTCGGGATTACACTGCAGCTTCTTACCACTAGGCTACCAGAGCTCCCTCAGTATCCATTTCTTATTCTTCTAACTGTAAGTGGGGTTTGTGGAAAAGGCCTAGGTTCTGGAATCAAATACAATATGCAAATTTTCTGTCTAACTTTTATATTTGTGGTGATAGGCAAGATAACTTGGTTAGATTTTTTTAAGTCTGTTTCCTTACTTATAAATGATAAACACTTGACTATATCTTAGGGATACTTGTGAAGGAAAGTTTTGATCTGACACATAGGAGGCAGTAGATGCTCATTGAATCTACTAGTAGCTCTGGTGGCCTAGTGACAAGAAGCTACGCTGCAGCCATGAAGGCACCCATTCAAGGCCACCAGCTGCTCTGTGGGAGAAGGGTTGGCAATCTCCTCCTGTGTAATTAACTGCCTCTGAAAACCCACCAGAGGAGAGGGACAGCTAGTTATGGGCTGGTTCTGATTCTACAGTACACAATAACAATAACTATGCTGTCAACATAAAGGCAGGAAATTCAAATCCACCAGCTGCTGCTCAGGAGAAAAGTGGGAAGTCTCTTCCACTGAAAACCCACTGGAGGGTCAGCTGCAAGTTAGACCTGACTCAACGGCAATGAATTTGAGTGGAGCTTTTCAACACTTTATTTAATAGTGTGGTTCTCTTGTGATTGTGCTGGTTTAGAGGGGAATGTAAGAAGTACAAGTTTCATCCTAAAAAATAATGATGATTTTGCTAGTATTATAATTCTACAGTGGCAAAGAAAATCAGTCTCTCAACTAGCATGTGCTCATAATAGTCTAAAAAAGTTTTAAAGTAAACTTTCCAGTGCTCTTGTGGTCTAGTTGTAAGGAGTGGCACTGTCAACTCAAAGGCACATGGTTCAAATCCACCAGCTGTTCCACGGGAGAAGGATAGAAAATCTCCTGTGTGATTTACTGCCTCTAAAAACTGACTGGAGGGTCATCTGTGAGTCAGTTCCAAATCTACGGTACCAGAAGGAAAGCAAGTCGTGGTTAAGCAACCAGAGCTGCTTTGCTCGTCACTGAGGATGCTGTGCTTCTCCTCCTGCCTTCTGCCAAGGCTGCCATGTGAAAATATTTCACATTTTTTGCGCCCACTCAGAAGCACATAAGGGCTTGCTGAAACACAGGTCTTATAAATATGCCTGAATGTCAGGATTTTGGCTGTACCCGTGGAACTAGGAAGGACTCCAGGTCTATCTCTCAATGTTCTTCACAAATTACGAGGCAGAATCTTGGTATTTGACGCACATGCGAGAGAATAGAATGTTTTGTTTTTCAACCATTATTTTTGTGATATCAACAGTCATCTAGTTGTTACCACTAGTAATGGACAAGGAGAACATAAAAATAAAAATATGCTGCCTATAGGACAATAAAGGGGGGGAGAGCTTCTTAGTAATAATGTATTTTAATTAGGTCTTGAAATGATAATATAAATTCCAGCTTTAGGAAAGAAAACATAGCAAAGGAAAAAGTAAGCTCATTGGTAAAAACAGACAGAAATCAGTATTTCTATGAACACACAAAGAATAATGGGGGAAAGAGACCAGAAAAGAAATTATCTCAGTGGTTTTTTTTATTAATGACAAAGTTAAATTGTCTACTTAAAATATTATGTGTCATGAATTCAAACAAATTATTTAATTATAAAACTAACCACCATGATATAAAGAATCAAACTAAATGCTATGATATAAACAGTCTGAGAAAAACTACAACAATTACATTACGGGTATTTTTATTCAAATTTGTCAAATAATTTCAAACTTATTGGAAAGTTGCAAAGCCAATATAAAGAACTCCTCTAACTTGAGGCTCCCAGAATTGCTAACATTTTACCACATTTGTCCCCCATTTACACATTGGTGTTGTGCTATGTGCTCTGTGTGTGTTGTGTATGTTATGTTGTGTGTCCATCTGGACTCACCGGGAGCTACAGGACACACAAGAGCTGCTCTACAGACTTCCCGAGGCTGTTAATCTTTATGAGAGGAGATACTTCGGTCTTCTATGAGGTTCAAAACATCTACCTTTTGGTTAAAAGTTGAGAATTTTTGCATAAATGCAGATGTAACTATGAATGAAAATACAAATATATCAACAATTACAGTGAGAGTGCCTTGATGGCACTGTGGTTACAGGCGACTTGGTTGATTGGCGGTTTGCTTCTGTGAAAAAAGCAAGAAGGGACCCACATGCCGGCTCTCTCCTCTGCCACAGGGGGTTTCTGTGAATGAGTTGGAAGCTACTCAATAGCACCCAACAGTTTCTGAGCAGTCTGAGAGCAAAGTGCAGACCCAATGCCAATCACCTCTGAAGGTTCCAGGTACTGTGTCCTCAAACCAACACCGGTGCTCTCCATAACTGCTTCTCTATCTTCATGTCAGAAATTTAGTATTAGTATAATCCTACCATTTCATTTAAAAGTTGACAATTATCTTAGCAAAGCCTCTTCTTGTTTTCTGGACCAATATTTAAACTAGCATAAATGTATTTCAAGTAAATATGGAGCTAACTGGTTCATGAAAGAAGATTTTTTTTTTTATATTGCAATAACTATGTTCACAATTGCTATTTTTTACATTATTTTAAAATATTTGACCAACAAAATTAATCACTTTCATGTCACTAGATGGTAAGTTATGAAGACCCCCAAAAGATGTCATGAAATAATTTTAACTCATTTTCATTGTTAATATTCACAACTTTGTCAGTAAAAAGTGTTTGAATTTTAACTTTCTATTGTGTTGCTGTTCAAAAAGGAAAAGCTGTTTTAAGTATGCATTTGAAAGCTTCTGGTTAGATAGCTAGCTAGGCATATGCCTATGACCAGTCTCTCTACAACCAAGGCACTCAAAGTCAGGAGTACATCACTTTGGACCTGGTGCTGAGAGCACTAAACCTAACATTGGAGATGCTAGTTCTTTGCTATACAGCAAAGCTTCCTGCCCAGGGATGGATGTCTGGACTGGAACTGTCCTTTAAATTAACAGAAGCTCTATAATGAGCCCCACCCTTGGACAAACTCTAGGCCAGACATCCCCAGTGTTGGTTAGGGACCATGTCTGTAGCTCCCCACTGGGACAGTGGAGGCTGTCTCCTTGACAAGGGAATCTGCTCTCAATCTTCTTTCAGATGATCAGGAATTCTGACCAGATTGACAAAACCATGCTCATTCCTTTGTGAAAATGGCAGGAACTCTGTTCCAGACTAGATAACTTATCTCCATGTAACTTCTCTTCACCTCAGCAGAGAGCAGAGGTCAGAGAAACTGAGGACCTCATTGTCCAATCTTGAATTCCTTTATTATTTTTTTTCTCCTTTACACTTTTCCCCGTCTTTCTACTCAATTTAACAATTAGAAGAGAAGAGGACATGAAAAGACACATCCATATTACCCAGAAAACATTCAGACAGTCACCAAACACATGAAGAAAAACTCATGTTCATTAACTATTAAAGAGATGCAAATCTAAATATAAGATAGCATCTCCCTCCAACAATAGGAAAGTTCAATAGGAGAGAAACAAGAAATGCTGCCAAGGGTGTGGAGAGATTGAAACTCTCTTATTTTACTGGTGGGAGTACAAAATGGTGCAACTACTATGGAAAGCAATTTGGCACACCTACAGTCATTGCTTTTCTTCAAGTTCATAGGGTTTCCAGAAGCAAGCTATTTCGGAAGTGAATGCCACTCCTGCTTCCAAGCTTGTTTTAATAAGGGAGCTCCACCAAACACTGTTCACCATGGGTAACCATTATTGCATTTGACACATCAGTGCCACAGTGCTTAGCATCACAGCAACCACATATTACTTCTGTACAGCAAGTGGACAGACCAGGGCTATACGACCAAGAAGAATGTTTGACCAAAAATAATAAAAGCCTGAGGGCCGCAGACTAAAATCACCCAACTTTGGTTTAGTAGCATCATTTTCTGTCTACTAGGCCAACAGAGCTCTCTCTATGTTGTTGTTGTTAAGTGTCCTCGAGTCATAGAAACAGCCAATAAGCTTACACGTGGTTGATAACAAAATAAAAAATGCCCAAATAGTTTACATCCAGCATCCAAGTAAATGATATTTCTGATTACTTGCTATGCATCTGAGAGCTGGACAATGAATAAGGATGACAGAAAAAGAACTGATGCCTTTGAGCTGTGGTGTTGGAGAAGAATACTGAACATACCATGGACGGCCAAAAGAATGAACAAGTATGTCTTGAAAGGGTGCAGTCAAAGTGCTCCTGGAGGCAAGAAAGAAGAGGCTTCATCTCACATACTCTGGGCATGTTGTCCTTGGAGAAGGACATGAAGGGTGGAGGTTTGGTGAAGGAGAGAAAGACACTCAACCAAGTAGACTGATGCAGTGATTGCCACAATGGGCTCTTGTGTGTAAGAAGTATGAGGATGGCCCAGGATAGAACAGGTTTCAGATCTTTTGTCATAGGGTTGCAGCACCTAACAACATGGGATAGAAACAACCCTAGTGTCCATCAAAGGATGAATAAATAAACAAATGCGAGCACATAAACATAATGGAATAATATGCAACAGTAAATCAAAAGACGAATTGCATTGGGAATGTCAGCTGTCAGGGACCGCTCCAGAGTACTGAAGCTCAATGATGTCAGGCTGGAGACTAATGTGCATCTGGTCCATGCCATAGTCTTCGCAATCGCTTGCTATGCATCAGAGAGCTGGACAATGACTAGGGATGATAGAAGGAGAATTAATACCTTTGAGCTGTGGTGCTGGAGAAGTGTTGAATATATCATGTATTGCTAGGAGAACAAACTGGTTACTGAAAAGAGTGAAACTGGGCTGCTTCTTGGAGGCAAGGATTCTGAAGCTTTGTCTGATATACTGTGGGCATGTTGCAAGGAGGGACCAGTCGTTGGAGAGGGACATCATGTTTGGGAGGGTGGAGGGACAGCACAAGAGATGAAAACCCTCTATGAGATGGATCAATTCAGTGATTGGGGTAATGGGAGTAGGTGTATCCGAGACTGTGAGGTTGGCACAAGACAGAGTAGGATTTAGGGCTCTTGTGCATAGGGTCACTATGAATTGCAAGGGACTTGAAAGCACATAACAACAACACAACAACAAAGAATAATGAGAAATTCTCTAAACATGTTGTTATTGTTAGGTGCCATTGAGTCGAGTATGACTCATAATGACCCTATAAACAAAAGATCTGAACCCAGTCCTGTCCTGCCCATCTTCACACTTCCTGACATACAAGAGCCCATTGCAGCAGTCACCTTTCCTTCGCCAACCCTCCACCGTTCCCAACATCATGTTCCTCTCCAAGGACTAGCACCTTCTAGCAATATGTCCAAAGTATGTTAGGCAAAACCTCATCATTCTTGCCTCAAAAGAGCACTCCAGCTCCACCCTCTCCAAGACAGATAGATCTGTTTGTTTTCTTGGCTATCCATGGAATGTTCAGTGCTCTTTTCCAACATCACAGCTCAAAGGCATCAATTCTTCTTCTGTCATCTTTATTTATTGTCTGGGTCTCAGATGCATAGCTAGTAATTGGAAAGACCATGGCCTAAACCATATGCATTTTAATCCTCAAAGTGACATCACTACTCAATAATTTGGAAAGGTCCCTAACTGCAGATTTTCCCAGTGAAATGTATCTCATTTCCTGAGTGCTCATACCAAGGGTGATAATTGTGTATCCAAGCAAGATGAAGCTGTTGACAGTTTCAATCTCCGCTTCCTCCATTATGACACTGTCTATTGGTCCACTGGTAAGAGTCTTTGTTTTCTTGATATTTTGAGGTGCAATCCATACTGAAGGCTGCATTCCTCTATATTGGGCAACACGTGCTTCAAATCCTCCCCACTTTCAGCAAACAAGGTTGTGTCATCTGCATAATGCAGGTTACTGATGAGTCTCTCTTCAATCCTGATGCCACACTTCTCTTCATAAAGTCCAGTTTCTCTGACATTTGTTCAGCTTGTAGATTGAATAGGTATGGAGACACAATGCATCCCTCACACACTCCCTTCCCAATTCCAAACCATGCAGTGCTCCTCTGCTCCATTTGTACAAGAGCCCCCTGGTCCAGGTATAGGTTCATCATGAGCACAATCAAGTGCTCTGGGATTCCCATTCTTCTCAATGTCAGCCACAACTTGTCATGATCCACACGGTCAAATGCATTTACATAGCCAATAAACCACAAATAGACATTCTTCTGGTATTCCTTATTTTCAGCCAGGATCCATCTGACATCAGAAATTATATTGAACTTCTGGAAATTCCCTATCTATATATTGCTTCAGTCATTTTTTTAAATGATCTTTAGCAGTATTTTGCTAGAATGTGATATCAATGATATTGTTTGATAATTTCCACATTCAGTTGGATAACCCTTCTTGGAAATAGGAACAAATATAGACCTCTTTCAATCAGTTGGCCAGACAGCTGTCCTCCAAATTTCCTGGCATAGATTGTTGAGTACATCCAAAGCTGCAGCTATTAATTGAAACAAGTCAATTGTTATCGCATTAATTTCTGGGGCCTTATTTTTTGCCAATGCCTTCAATGCAACTTCTACTTCCTTTTTCATTACCATTGGTCCCTGTCCATGTGGTACTTCCTAAAATATTTCCGTGTCGATCAACTCTTTCTGGTACTGTGATTCTGTGTATTCCCTCCATCTTCTTTTGATGCTTTCTGGGTCATTCAATACATTACCCATAACATCTTTCAATATTGTGACATGAGGCCTAAATTTGTTTTTCAATTCTTTCAGCTTGAGAAATGCAGAGTGAGTTCTTCCCTTTTTATTCTCCAATAATAATATTAATCCAGAGGGCATTGGGCCGAGGGAAAGAAATGAGTATACAATGGACAAATATTGTATGATTCGAGCACCATTAAAAGCTAAAGAAATAGTCACACAAAGAAAGAAACATTCTATGATGATTACTAGAGAGGAGAGGAGAGAAAGCAGAGAAGAAAAAGCAGTAGATAATAGAAATGTACATAATTAAGATAGGTGAGGGGAAAAGAAATGCATAATAAAGAGATGATCACCTTAATATCACTAAATGAAGGGAAGAGAAAGAAGCATAAGAAACAGGTCAACAATCTCCTCCTGTGATTAACTGTTTCTGAAAACCCACTGGAAGGTCAGTTATGAATTAGTTCCTACTTGACAGTACTCAACAACAATCTATAAGTAGATACATAGCTAGACAGGCAAGATAAACAGATAAGTGCAGGAGAAAGGTCAAGGTCCATGACCATGGATAGTTTTGGCAGATGATATTTTTAAATTTATATTAGCACATGTGCTGTACATACATCTATGTACTTAGGAGAGTTTACAGGGGCTAAAGTTATATAAACTTTTTACTTATAACCCATAGCCCTGAGGAAATGATTCTTGTTTTAGAGCCTTGGAACCATAGACTCAAGGGATATCAAGGTCAATTGGAATGACATAGTCCACAATATTTTATATCCTACCCTGACATACTTTGGACATGTTGTAAGGAGAGACAGGTCTTTAGAGAGGGACATCATGCTGGGTAGAGTGGAGGGACAGCACAGGAGAGGACGACCCTCTATGAGGTGGATTGATTCAGTGACTGGGGTAATCAGGATGGATGTGTCAGAGGCAGTGAGGTTGGCACAGGATAGAGCAGGGTTTAGGGCTGTTGTACATAGGGTCGCTATGAGTCGCAAACGACTTGAAG
>NW_006399900.1:4950251-4961415 GCF_000299155.1 Elephantulus edwardii | reverse complement strand
GGGTGGAGGGGGGGGCAGGTGCGGAGAAAAGTGCAATAGTGAATGAATGGAATTCCAAAATCTTTGTAGATGTTCATTGACATTAATAATAAAATTTTAAAAAAAATTGTGGTGTTGAAATGAATATCACAAAACAAGATGTCTATCAATGGCTAAATGGAAACAAACCAATCTGCTTTGTAACTTTCAAATCACTAAAAAGGAATACATATTTGAAGTTGTGCTCATCACCTCATCTAGATGGCTGTGTCTTGTATAATGTCAGATACATGTGTTACTAATAATTTATTTAAAAATAAGTATCTTTAGGAAGCTTTTTCAGTGAAGGATTTATTTTAAAAGAATAGAAATTAATGTAGAAAATGGAAGCATGCTACTTTGAAGTTTTCTAGGTTGTTATTTATAACCTAACTCTAAGCCAACATCTTCAAGCCTTCAGCAACAAATTAATTCTTCATTTTCAAAACTGAGTATAGACTTTTTGCTAGAAAAACATAGGGCACACTGTCTAATAGGGATTTTAGTTCTTTGTCATCAGTAACAAAGTATGACATATAAATGTGGCAAACTCACTTAAGCCTGGATGCAATTCGAGACCAGTTGAAGGGCAAAGGGTTAAGTCACGGCTGTTTTTATCAATATGCTTTTAAACCAATGAGTGGATCAAGTAACGTACTGAGTGAATGGGAATTAAATGTAATTAAAATCACTGTCTCAACAGACAGGGCAGGTTACAACCTTTCTTCTAATTAAGTACCCTCTCCTCACATGTCTCCAAGAGTCAAAGATAAAAGAACCTCAATATTTGGAAATGTTTCTAGGATGTTCCATTTAGTTTGTTTGTAAAAATCAGAGAAGATAATAGAAAGTATCTAGGAGAAAGGGAAACCAATATGAAATGGGTGGAATTGTGAAATCCTGTGTGCTTTATTTTAAGAAGCTCGGGTGAGATAAGTTTCTCGAAATGAATATACTTCCCAGAGAGAGTGCAGAATTTCTTAGGCTTTGAGCTTATAAAATTCCCAGTTTCTTTTGTCCACAGAAATTTACCCAATAGTTTCAATCCAAACAGACATTTTGGAGACTGTAATCTAAGGCAAGTGTGGGAGTGAAAAGAAAAAGTTAAAAAAAAATTTTTGTGAATCAAGTATAATTAAATAATTCCCTAGACCCTAGGGAATTTGAACTACACCGTAGTAGGAACTACTTGACTGTCCAGGGATGGCTGAGTGATGGCTCCTTTGGGAGACATGGAAAACACTGTCTGCCTTTGGTAAGCGATTACTGAAAGACATTCGGAAGGGCAAAGTGTATAGGGATGAATGAGTTACTAGAATAATGGGAATAAGAGCGCTAGTGGCTAATGAGTTGAGTGACTAACTCAAAGGCACTTGTTTCAAATCCTCCAGCTGCTCCATGAGAGAAAAATGAGCAATCTCCTCCCATGAGACTCACTGGCTCTGAAAATCCACTAGACGGTTAGTTATAAATCAGCTCTGATCCGATGGTACATAACCACAACATATAATAGGGAAAAGTGCAGCCAGAGTGCTCCTTGGAGGCAAAGAAGGCAAAGCTTTGCCTTTCACATTTTGGACATGCAGCTAGGCAAGGCTCCTTGGAAAGGGATATCATGCTTGGAAAAGATGGAGAGTCTGCAAAGGAGAGGAAGACTGTAAATGGGATAGATTGACATGGTGGCTTCAGCAATGGGTTCTACTGTTTCAGAGATAACGAGAATGACAGGGCAAGGTTCAGGTTGGCTGTTTATAGGATCCTTAGGAGTTGTACTTCCCTCAATGGCACCTAACAACAACAACAACAACTACAACATGAGGGTGAAAGGGAACTCTGGTGGCTTCATGGTTAGGAGCTGTGCTGTAATCCCAAGGCATGAGGTTCACCACCAGCAGCTTCATGGGACAAGGATGGGCAATCTCCTTCCACATGATTAAACGTCCTCTGAAAACCCACTGGAGGGTCAGCTATGGTTAGGTTCTGACTCGATGGTACACAACAACAACAACAAACAAACCGGTATAATCCCTAGGGAGTTGCACTGCTAACCTGAAGGTGGCACCTCTCTGCCATTCAATTTCACCAGCAACTCCAAGGGAGAAAGACAGACAATCTTTTCCCATGCAATTTATAGCCTCAGAAAACCTGCTGGAGGGTCAACTATCAACTGTTTCTTACACCATGCCAGTGAGTGTTTAAAGAAAGATAGACTAAGGTGCACCTGATACAGTTCATGGTCTTTGCAATCACTTGCTATGCATCAGAGAGCTGAACAATGACTAGGGATGATAGAAGGAGAGTTGATGTCTTTGAGCTGTGGTGCTGGAGAAACGTATTGAACCATGGACTGCTAGGAGAGCAAACATGTTTGCCCTAGAGTGGGTGAGACCAGGTTGCTCCTTGGAGGCAAGGATTCTGAAGCTTTTTCTGACATATTATGGACATGTTACAAGGAGGGACCAGTCCTTGGAGAGGGGTGTCATGCTTGGGAGGGTAAAGGGACAGCACAGGAGAGGAAGACCCTTGATGAGGTGGATTGATTCAGTAACTGAGGTATGGGGGTAGGTATGCTGGAGATAATGAGATTGGCACAGGATAGAGCAGTGTTTAGGGCTATTGTACATAGGGTCGCTATGAGTTGCAGGCACTCAACTCTGCACATAACAACAACAAATGCATAGCTTAAAAGGGGAGCACTTGTGGGCTAGTGGCAAGAAGCTGTCCTGTCATCCTGAAGGCACATGGTTCGAATCCATCAGCTGCCTACTGGGAGAAGGATGGGTAATCTCTTCCCATGTGCTTAACTGCCTTTGAAAACCCACCAGGGGGTCAACTATAGGTCAGTTCTGACTTGACAGTACACAACACAACAACATAGCGGAACAAAAATATGAGAATCAGAAAATATAAAAATATAACTTTATTTATACCGCTATAAGTCAGGTATCATTTATCTTAATAATTAGTTATTGTGGCCTTAATATAATATTTTAATAACTGGTGTTTTTAATATTTCTTACAGGTACACACAAACACATATAGGTCACACACAGTTATTTCTATAATACATGGTTGGAGAAGCCTACTGAGTATCTCATAGACTGCCAAAATTCAAAATGGATATGCCTTTTTTAAAAAGTAAAACTTTATTTTATTATTTTAATGAAAGTTTACAGAGAAGTTAAATTTGCATTCACTCATTGTTGCATGTTTTTCCCCCTTCTTTCCTTCCCACTCCCCAAGCCAGTTTTAAAAAAATATATTCACCTAATATTCAAATTAGGGCACTCTGGCAGCCCAATGGTGAAAAACTTCAGACAAAAGAAGAATCAATACCTTGGAATTGTAGCGTTAGCAGAGAGTATTGAATGGACTTCCAAAAGAACAAAAATACCTGTCTTAGAGGAAATGTAACCAGAGTGCTCCTCAGAGGCAAGGATAGTGAAATTGTGTCTCATTTACTTTGGGCATGCTGCCAGGAGGTGTCAGTTCTTGGAAAAAGATATGCTTGGATAAGTTGATGGTCAGTAAGAGAGAAGACCCTCAACATTATGGATTCCAGTGGGGAATATGACAAAAATAAACAGTGGTTAAGGTGCCCTGCTGCTAATCTAAAGGTTGACAGTTTGAACCCACCAACCACTCTATGCTGGCAAGCTGAGACAGTGTGCTTCTATAGAGATCAACAACGTTGGACCCTCTCTGGAGCAGTTCTTCTCTCTCTGGTAAAGTCATTTATACTCAGAGCTCACTCCATGATAGTGGGTTTGGTTTGTTGTACTAAATTCTATAGGGAAACATTACGCCCAGCCCCAGTATCTACTGATATCTACTTGTAGGAGCACAATTTCTCTCCTGAAGAAACAAAATTAGAGTAAACAAACCAAAACATTTCCTTCTTCTCCTTGTGCTATGCCTGTCTTATTTCAGAAAAGAATTATGGTGACCTAAGTTTCTGATATTAAGAAATCTACCTACAGACAATTTAAAGAAATTTAAATACTGTCATCTAACTTGATTTCTTTAAATTGGAAGGAAAACTTGGAAGAAAGGAACAAGTAAAAAGGACATGAATATTATTCTTTGGCAATATTATAAAGTAAGTAATCATTATCTATAACATACTGATTCTATGAAGCTTTACTTCAGAAATCCTAAGCTTTAGTCATCTTCTCCCCTCATAGAAATAGTTCTTTACTGAAATAAAGGCATAGAAATGGATTATTCACTTTTCATAAGTCCAAACTACAGAGAAGTTGCTGTAATTGTTATTGAAATGACCAGGTAAATACAAAGAATCACTCTCACTCTGATCATAGAAACAAGGACCATTCTATCTTCTACAACCAACTTAAAAATCCACTCAGCCTTATACCTTATGATCATGTAAGCCCAGGTTTCTAATAATCTGTCATATTTCAAAATCTAAAAAAAAAAACCTCAAAAACATTTTTTTGAGTTTGCTTCATTCTTGATGGTAAAATATTAACAAAGCTGATAGAATGCATTTATACTCATTATTTTTCCTAATTATGCTGATATTCAGATAATCATCATAAAAAAGATCAAGTGTTTGAATATATGTTGCTGCAAATCTCTAACATAATATATAGTATATGTAGTACATATCTACCCATATGGTATTTCTAAAATCTGAAAACTAAAAGTTTGAAGAACATTTGAGAGTATATTAGAGACAACTATCAACTTCTAAATAGATTTCACATAGAAAATAAAATGTGTTTAAAAAAAAATAAAAACTTTCCCAATTGTCTTGGAAAATGGCAAAAAGAAGCTCCAGGCTGCTGAATAATGAAGGTCCCCTGATGGTAGAGTCTGTAGGGAATTGCACTAACCCAAAGGCCAATCCTTCCTGATGGTTCAAATGCACCAGAAGCAGCAAGGGAGAAAGACTGGCAAGTTCTTCTGCAATTCACATCCTTAGCAATCTAGTGCAAAATCAGCTAGATGATCAAGTTAGATGGCTCGAGTTCCAACTCAATGACAACGAATGAGTTCGAGCTTGAGCTTACAAGAAGCCATCAGATCATATTGGAAGACACTTAAGAAAACAAGTGTCACTTAGAAATTAGAAGCAAGTTATTACCATCTATAAATGCCTTTATTTATGGGCAGAATGCCTCTCTGCTGTAGGTGGTCTGATAAAGACTGATTATTCCCTAGAATGACCATGTGTGAAACTGAAATATTGGAAATGGAAAACTACAAATAATAGCAGTAAGCGTCTCAAAGAGCCTTTCTGTATTCTACAGTGCTGTATGCATATCTGATTAGGGTAGTCTTGATACAGTTAAACCACAAGTAGTAGTTTACTATTATCCTTGTAATAATGATTTAACGATTTTATATTGCTAGTCCCATGCAACACAGGTGGCACTCTTTAAGAACGAAGAAAGCCCACAATTAGGAGGCCCAAACCCAGAGATATGCAATCTATTCTCACAGTGTGTAACAGTCCTGGCTGGTACTTCCCTGTGCACGCCTGCCAGTCCCTCACCTTCCCAAACTCCAACAGAAACTGAGATATTGTGATTTTGCTAACTTATCTAAAGTGGTTGTCCTGAGCACCAAATAAGCCACAATCGCCAAGGGCAGAATATGAAAATAAAGGGCTTAAATTAATGTCTAAGTAATAACACATTTAGAATTGCTAACTTGAATCGGTGAATGAGGCACTGTAACTTATTAGATAATATATGTAAATGCTTTTATGGTAAACTAATTTAAAAATCTATAATGTTAATGTGTTGGAAAATGCAAAATAAAGTCCAAATATATGAAGTACCAATAAGGCAAAACCAGTTCACATTTCCCTTGGTGTGAGAGCATTCGGTTTCTTTGTGCAGTATACTGTACTCATTTATGTCATAACAGGCATGTACATAGATCACATGAGGAGATTGTAATGTAACGTAGGAGACTCACATGAACAACTCCCCCAACTTTTGTCTGGAAAAATCCAAGAAAACACAGAGAAAAATATACAAGAAACATAGTATATTTTAATACAAAAATCACAAATAACTCTACCAAGCTTACTGGAAAATAAACTGATGAAAACAATATAATCCCCACAGTAATGGCTCCTCTCATATCAGCCCAAGCAGTTCCTGGACTGAAGCCAAATTCAGTGACTGTCCAATTCCCCAGCAACAACCAGAGACCCACATTTTCATCCTGGTGCCAGATAAGGGCTGCTGCAGGGATTGCAACAGAATCTGGATAGATTTTCTCCACATTCTTCCGCAAGGAAAGGTTCGTCAAACATTCATTGCAATTTTCAGCAGGTATACATTAAAAAAAAAAAAAGTCAGCTAGCTCGTATCATAAAGGGCCACGATATTGCCTATGATGCTACAGGAAGTAATGAACTCTTACTTATCCAAGGGGACCATCTAACTTGTATTTTGAAAGCAAGGTGAATATATCCATACCTTTAATGTGAGAATGACTGCAATGATATTGCAAATTTAATGTAGGAGGGTTGTGTTTTGCTTTGTTTTTTTCTGTTTGGGGTTTTTGCTTTTGTTTTTGTTTTTTGTAGAGCCATTCCAGCTCTTTGGACTTCGTTTCCTCTTCTGCTATATGCATGACTCTGAAGTCCCTTCCTACTCCAGTATTCCCTGAGTGTCTCACACAACGCTACATCTAGTTCCCTGAAGAAATAACCACAAGACCCCGGGAGGGAGCGGACAGGCTAAGCACAGCCTGCTTGCTGGCAACTCTGTCCCAGTCAGTCATCTGTGTGACTCTGTGAAAGTCTCTCAAGCCTGGGCCTGGATTTCCTCATGTAGAGTCAGAAAGGTCATTCTAACAGTCCATCTAAACATCAAGGTGGCATAAATCAGCCCATGTGTATCAAGCATCACAGACAACTCACTTCTCAGAGAAGGAAATAGTCTTTGTAGACCTTTGGGATTTAAGACCATTTCCATCACTCTTCATAGGTTCATTGGTGAGAATGCTGAGTGAAAGCAGTTCAATAGAGGTTTATTGATTAATCGGAGGAAGTTAATTTCTACTTAAAGATTATTAATTTGTCAGCAATATGAACACATTTATCTATAGCTCGGAGAATCAGTAAGGAAAATTGCTGCTTTATTAAGAAGAAAAGCAAAAAATGGGGTAGTAAAATGTGTCAAAGGTAAAGAGGGGTTTGTGAGAATTTTTTTTTAGCTGAGCAATAATGTTACTAGGATTTGTGAGAAAAAAAAAGTTTGAGAAGAGTCAGGCAAAACGTAATACCCAGACTCAATCAAGTATTATTTATAGCTTAAATTATTCATACCTAAAGACTTGTGTGTATATAGATAACTGAATTAGCAACAAAACAGCTACCAAAGCAAAACTGTCATGAATAAACAGACTGGCGTGAGCGCGCGCATACACTCCGAAAAGCTGCACACGGCAGTTGCTTTTGGATTCATGCATAAGGTTTATAGTAGAAATATAATTAATGCATTCATCACTCTGTTATTCAACTTACAGCAAATCTACAGTCTTTTAGAATAAAGACATACAATAGAGAGAGCTCTTCTACTCTTAACTATGTAAGGTTGTAATAAACACTTAAGCACTCTAAACCAGTTTCGAAAGAAAGAAACAGGAAAGTAATCCGTGGATATTCTGGATTTTACTAAGAGCAACTATGGTCAGAGAAAAAATTCAATATAGGTCTTATAATGAAAAGAAAACAAACAAATAGTGCACGAAAGAATTCAGTCCATCCTAGTTTTTGTGAAATTTAACCCTTGGTCCAAATTAATGAGCTACAGGTGTGAATCTAATGCTTTTCACTTGTGCTAAGATGTTACTGTTGCTTTTTGCGGAGACACTCGGCCGCCAAAGGTATTATAGTTAATTGATCATAACACACTATCAATGTTTGGTGTTGGGCAAAAGGAGAAATTTTGCCTCTTTCAGTGAAATATAGACTTCTTACTTTTCTCTAATATTTTCAGGCAAGATATATTTTTTTCTTACCTACACAGTAATAATTCTAGGGTTTTTTTAATTATTTAGATGAAGAACAAAGTCGGTGCCAGAATTATTTTTTTTTCTACGATGCAGAAAAATGTAATCAAAGTCATCCCTGAGTTTAGCCTAGTGAACTTGATCCTGATCTTTGAAATCAAAGAAAAAAGTTTTAAAAGGTTAACGTAAAATATCCCAGCAAAAAGAGAAGCATAGAAAATAAGAATAACAGAAGATGAAGTCACGAGAATAGTTTTCAAAAAACCTATTTCCTTATTTCCTTACACAGTAAGTAAACATGTCTTCTGGCACTAATAACATTACCATTTATTATTTGACAGACATTGCTCTTTGCTTATCATGCGCCGTGGTAAGTTCCGTAGACGCAGACTCAGAGGGGGATCTGGGGAGAATGTGCTGAAGATGCCTTAGAGGTATTCAAAACAAGGAGTTGCTTTTGGAAGCTTTTAGAGCTTTACTTTCAAGAATTTCCAGTTTGCCTTGTGAGCGAGCCAACCCATAGCCCTGTGGCCAAAAAACAGGGTAAGACATTGAAAAGCGTTTGGTAAAGCCATAATCCCGAGTCCACAGAATGCAGGCAGCACCCTTACGTGTTTTGCTGTAAAGGTTGATATCTTTTCAAGTTCACCATTGTGAACTTGATCTTATGCTGTAATAAGTTCACAGATTTTTTTTAAAAAACAAAGTTATTTTGTTGTTGGTGTTGAAAATATACACAGAACATACACCAATCCAACAACTTCTAAATGCACACCTCGGTTACGTTGATCATATTCCTCAAGTTGGGAAGCTTTTGTCATCCTCGTTATCTGAATTATTCTTTCTCCATTAACATCAACTTACTGCCTTTAAGCTTTTTATCTAACATAAGGAATTTTGATTCTGTCTAGATAGTTCTTTAACTTGGAAAAATACTGCAGAAGGACAGGAAGTTAAGAGTGAGGGGAAATGTGGAACCAACCTCAAAAGCATAAGAAAAGCCCAGCTATACTGGTTCAGTTTAGCCTGGTGGAGCTATGGCCCTTGTCCTCCTTCCAACCTAGAAAAAAACTCAGTCCCCTTGTGTCACCTTCACCCTCATCCTCCACTCTCAGATAAACTTTCTACCAAAAAAATAGGCCTATGAGGTAAAAATATCACCAGGAAGGCACTCATTTCTTAAAACACCAGCCATAAGAGGTCAAAGAGCAAGAATTAAGTGCAGGCGACAAGTAGGAGCAGAATGAGGAAATGATAAGCATGGGGTTGGGGTATGAAGGGAGTGTGACCACACTGTGAGTCTCATAATTAATGCTCTAAAACAAAATGTGTAAAAATGGTTAAATGGAAATCCAATTGTGTTTTAAGCTTTCACTTCATTTCATCACAATAAAAATGCTTTTTTAAAAAAAAAAAGTAGTGGGCAAAGTGTTTAAGGCAGACATTCTTTCCTAATTAAGCTAACTCTGTAGTCTTTTACGATAAGTTCAAGTGGTACTGTATGAAGAAGAAGGGGGAATTTTGGCAGAAGATGCAGTAAAAACCAGAAAGACTGGCTACACTTGCTGATGAAGGTCAAAGACTGTGACTGTACAGGTTGCACTTTAACCTAAAGAAAAACAAAATTCTTCATAAGTGTTCCAACAAGTGACATCAAGGTAAATAGAGGAAAGACTGACGTCAGGGATTTAATTTTACTTATATCTTCAATTAATACCCTTGGAAAAAGCAGTTAAGAAGTAAAATGACGTGTTTACAAATTTAGACAATCTTGTAGTCATTCTTGAAGAATATTGCCCAACTTAGAAATTTCTTTAGTCTAATGGTCCAAGTCATGGCCCCTCAATTAATAGCTAAGCATCTGAAAGTTGGACACTGACTAAGGATGACAGAAGAATCAATGCATTTGAGTTGTGGTGTTGAAGAAGAGCACTTAATGGACAGACAAGAGAACAGATTGTTTTGGAGAAAGTAAAACCGGAGTGCTCCTTGGAAGCAAGGATGGTGAAACTTTGTCTCACATATTTTGGAAATGTTGTTAGGAGGTACCTTGGCGAAAGATATCTTGCTGAGAAAGGTGGAGGGTCAGTGTAAGAAAAGAAGATTCTCAACAAATTTGATTGACATGGTGACTGTATCAACGGGCTCACGTATGTCAGAGATGATGAGGTTGGCACAAGATTGGTCAAGGTTCAAATTCATTGTTCATAGGGTCACTATGATTCACAGTTGACTAGACAGTACATAACAACAAGGCAGTGACTGAAGGAGTGCAGATCCTTGTTATATGGCACATAAATTACAACTTATTACTGTAACAGCAACTGTGTTATTTATAGGAAAAACAGGTACTGTTGTTTATGTTCAAAGCTTTTGCCTGTTGTTGTATTGTTAAAATGCATTTGTCAAAGAATGTGGTATGTGTTTGGCTGAATTATGTGGAGCGCTGCTAACTCTGTTGGTGGTTTAAATTCACCAGATGCTTCATGAGAGAAAGGCAGTCTTCTGTAAAGATTTACAAGCTTGGAAACCTAGTAGAGGGTTGCAGTGAGTCAAAATTGACTCCATGTCAGTGGTTTTGCTTATGAGTTCTTGGCGGCACAGTGGGCACGTGCTCAGTGGTTAATCCAAAGATCAGGAGTTTTAACCTAACAGCCACTTCACACACACAAAAAAACCCATGTGGTAGTGTTTCTATAAATCCTACAACCTCAGAAACCATACAGGGCAATTCTACTCTGCCCTACACTGCCACACTAAGCTGGAATCTCTTCTATGACCAGGGATTTGATTCTTTAGATTTTAGTTACAAAGAGATCAATCTTCCCCAAATGTTAGCTGTCAATTGATCTTTCAGGACATAGAAAGCATGCCCTTACTACAATTACCGGTAGTAATTCTGAATAAAAAGAAACCTTCAGTCATTTGGTCAATGACAATATTTATACCCAAAACAATCCTGGTGGTACAATCAAGTGAAGTATTCGATTGTTAATGGAAACATAACAATCACTTGTTATGCATCAGAGAGTTGGACAATGACCAAGGAGGACAGAAGGAGAACTGATGCCTTTGAGCTGTGGTGCTGGAGAAGAGTATTGAGAGTACCATGGACTGCTAGGAAAACAAACAGATTCGCCCTGGAAAGGGT
>NW_006399900.1:4948506-4950151 GCF_000299155.1 Elephantulus edwardii | reverse complement strand
TGATCACCTTAATATCACTAAATGAAGGGAAGAGAAAGAAGCATAAGAAACAGGTCAACAATCTCCTCCTGTGATTAACTGTTTCTGAAAACCCACTGGAATGTCAGTTATGAATTAGTTCCTACTTGACAGTACTCAACAACAATCTATAAGTAGATACATAGCTAGACAGGCAAGATAAACAGATAAGTGCAGGAGAAAGGTCAAGGTCCATGACCATGGATAGTTTTGGCAGATGATATTTTTAAATTTATATTAGCACATGTGCTGTACATACATCTATGTACTTAGGAGAGTTTACAGGGGCTAAAGTTATATAAACTTTTTACTTATAACCCATAGCCCTGAGGAAATGATTCTTGTTTTAGAGCCTTGGAACCATAGACTCAAGGGATATCAAGGTCAATTGGAATGACATAGTCCACAATATTTTATATCCTACCCTGACATACTTTGGACATGTTGTAAGGAGAGACAGGTCTTTAGAGAGGGACATCATGCTGGGTAGAGTGGAGGGACAGCACAGGAGAGGACGACCCTCTATGAGGTGGATTGATTCAGTGACTGGGGTAATCAGGATGGATGTGTCAGAGGCAGTGAGGTTGGCACAGGATAGAGCAGGGTTTAGGGCTGTTGTACATAGGGTCGCTATGAGTCGCAAACGACTTGAAGGCACATAACAACAACAACAATCCTGGTGGACTAGTGCTAAGGATTTGCACTGCCAAACCATAGGAATGTGGCTCAAATACACCAGATGCTCTGCAGGAGAAAGATGGGCAATTTCATCCCATGCCCATTTACAGCTCTGAAAACAATAGGGTCAGCTATGAGTTAGTTCCAACTAGTTGGCATATAATGACCTTACTTTCATGAGAGTAGTAATGGAGGTTTTAAAAATTTGTAAGTAGTCAAGTAGGGTGTAACTACTGGTCTCTTTTTTTGTACAGAGAAAAGAAGAGGGAAGAAAAACAAAGACGCTTAGAAAAGATTAGTGCAAAGGACTTCACGGGCCACACATGTTTCAACATTCAAGACACTGAGACCAGAAGAACTAGATGGTGTCTGGCAACCACTGCTGATTATTCTAAAGGAGATCATAGTAGAAGGTCTCAGATAGAGCAGATGAAAAAAAAAAGTGGAACAAAATTAAAAAATTTAAAGGCGACCAGGATTATTGGTCTTATAGATCTTCATAAATCATGATATTTACAAAGCCTATCCTTGCCTTGACTTTCAGCCAAACAAGACAGTTCTTCTGACCAAAAACACCAGGGAGGCACACAATGCTTGGAATAATCAATCATATAAGATTTCTTTAAGGTAAGAGGGAGGCAGCATTGGCCAGTGGAAAAATCTTAGAAGACAGGAAAGAGTACAACAGAGGGATTAATGAGATTCACAGGGAATAGAGAAAGTGAAAAGAGTGTGTTAAATTGTGGGTGTTGATGTTCTCAATGGAGAGAAGTTAAAGGCATTCCCTTTAAGAACAAGAACTAGACAAGGATGCCCACTCTCACCTCTCTTATTCAATATTGTATTGGAAGTCTTAGTGATAGTAATAAGACAAGAAAAAGACATAAAAGGCATACAAATTGCCAAAGAAGAGGTAAAATTATCCCTCTATGCAGATGACATGATAGTA
>NW_006399900.1:4930709-4944793 GCF_000299155.1 Elephantulus edwardii | reverse complement strand
GAACTGATGCCTTTGAGCTGTGGTGCTGGAGAAGAGTATTGAGAGTACCATGGACTGCTAGGAAAACAAACAGATTCGCCCTGGAAAGGGTTAAACTGGGTGGCTCCTTGGAGGCAAGGATTCTGAGGCTCCATCTAATATACTTTGGACATGTTGTGAAGAGAGACCGGTCCTTGGAGAAGGACATCATGCTTGGGAGGGTGGAGGGACAATGCAGGAGGGGAAGGCTCTCTATGAGGTGGATTGATTCAGTGACTGGGATAATCAGGATGGGAGTGTCAGAGACAGTGCGATTGGCACAAGACAGAACAGAGTTTAGGGCTGTTGTACATAGGTTCGCTATGTGTCTCAAGTGACTCGACTGCACATAACAACAACAACAATGGAAACATTGGCAGTTCAAATACACCCAGCCACTCCATGAGAAAAAGATGTGGCAATCTGATCCTGTAAAGAAGAAGTTAGAAAGCAGGTCTACTGTGTGACATGGAGTTGCCATGCATTTAATATTGAGTTGAAGGCACCTAGCAACAATAACAATGTAAGTACTATTATTTCCAGATAGGATGAAATGTATATGGGCTGACACAAAGGATCATTGAAACAGAGGTTGTTCAAAATAAAAGAGTTCCCAAACATACGCATAAACCATTTGGTTTAAAGGGTGTTAAGAGGACTTATGTTCACAATGGGGTTCCAATATCTGATACATTTGGGAAGTACTGAATTAAGGGGCATTAAATAGGTTTCCTTCTTGCTAAGCTGGTCAATATTTTAGCGTGGACTCTGACTTTCTACAACAGGGATGAAATATGGTGTATTTCCTCTATGTATGTGGTCTGAATATGCTACTTGGCACAATGCCATGAAGGCAGGGAACTAGGGTGAATTGCCCAAGAGAAATGAGCCTGGGGAAAGTGTTAAGGTTGACTAGTGGACAAATGTATAAGAATTTACTAGGAAGCAGTGGTCAGAACAGAGCAAGAAACACTGCATCATTCAAAATCAGGAAAGGTGTACGTCAGGGATTCAGCCTATTTCCATACCTTTCTAATTCATATGAAGAACAGATCATCTTGGAGGCTAAACTCTATGAGGAGGAATGTGGCATCAAGATAGGAGAAAAGATGCACCAACAATCTGTGTTATGCGGATGACACAGCATTGCATGCTGAAACTGAGAAGGACCTGAAGTGCTTGCTGCAGAAGGTCAAGGACTTCTCCGGAGTACTGGGGAGCAAATGATGTCAGTCTAGAGACTAAGCTGTGTCTGATCCAAGCATGGCCTTCACAATTACTTGCTATGCATCAGAGTTGGACAATGACAAAGAATGGTAGAAGTATCAATGGCTTCATGTTGCGGTGCTGGAGAATAGTACTGAACATACCATGGGCTGCCCAGAGAACAAACAAGTCTGTCCTGGAAAGGATGAAACTAGATTTTGAAGCTTCGTCTCACATACTTTGGACATGTTACTAGAAGAGACCAGTGTTGGAGAATTGCATCATACTTGGAAGGGTGGAGGGACAGCAAAGGGGAGGAAGACCCAGGATGAGATGGATTGATACAGTGACTGGGGTATGGGGGTAGGTGTGTTGGAAACAGGGGGATTGGTTCAAGATAGTGCAGGGTCCAGAGCTACTGTATGTTGGGTTGCTATGAGTTACAGACAGCTTAATAGCATGTAACAACAACCAAAAGCAAATGGACATCTCCACAGAATGAATTCCTAAGAGAATTCTAATCTCAACGCACTCTAGAAGGAATCAGAAAAAGAGAGGAGAGGGCAAGCGGAGGAGAGAATTAGACTAGAGGATTCTCTAAAACAACTTATAAGAAGACGTGCAAAACTGTTAAATGTCAGAGGTGGATTCAAAATCAACTCCCTGGGTACCAGCCATCAAGAGATCCAGAGGAGCATAGCACTGAGAGAGTCAGCTGTCAAGGATCTCTCCAAAGCCCTGAAGAGTATTAATGTCACTATAAAGACTTAGGTGTTCCTGATTAAAACCAAGCATCTGAGAACTAAATAAGGAATCAAAATGAAAGAAGAATCAATGCCGTTGAGTTGTGGCATTGCAGAAGAGTGCTGAATATCTCATGGACTGCCAGAAGAACAAACAGATTTTCCTTGGAAAAATGAAACCAGAGTGTTCCTTGGAGACAATGATGTTGAAGCTTCATCTCACATACTTTGAGGATGTTGTTAGGAGAGGCTATTCCTTGAAAAAGTATATCATGCTTGGAAAAGAGGTGGGTCAGTGAAAGAGTGGAAGACCCTTAACAAGATGGATTGATACAATGTCTGCAGAAATGAGTTCAAGTGTGTAAGGGATAAGGTGGTGCAGGATAGGCCAGGGTTCAGATCTGTTATTTATAGGGTAGCTGTGCGTTGTGCTCAACGACAACATCAGGGCTATATAGAGTGGAGGCTGGGGCTGCAAATTTTAGAATGTCTCACTTCAGACCTCAGTCACAAATCAGTTTCTTGATACTGTATTAGATTCAAGAAAGGAACACAGTGTTTAAAATTAATGAGTCAGGAAGCTCAAGGTTAGACAATGGCAATATTAATGGTTTATTTCGTTCCTGTGTCCGTGTTCCACTTCTGCACCTCCCAAGACTCTTCTGTTCTCACTTGTTTCTCATTGAAACCATCACTGGGATAACAAGATCCATTCTGGGCTCTGACTATCTTCACACTGGAACAATTCACCTTATTGACTTCCATTACCTTCCTTGATTTTTGTGACAATTCTTTGCTAAATTAAATAGACTGAAGCAACATCTTAACATCGATTATGTTTCTTGTTTTTTAGAATGGTACTGGTACTCCAAAGGACATGCTTCCCTGGCTGTTTCAATCCTTAGGAGAAGGATGGACAATAGCCTTTCAAGTGATTTATAGCCTGGTGTGACTTACAGCTTCCAAAAACCTGCTGGAGGGTCAGCTACGAGTTGGAACGGACTGGACAGCATTAAGTAAAAGAGTGGTTACTTATTTTAAGCAATTATTAAGTATATTCCTTTTATTTTTCAGCATAAAAGCAATACACAAGTCACCATACTATTATTACAAATTTACAGACAAGTGGTGAATCTTAAAAAATAGAAATGAGCTACTCTCCACATAATTATTAATTTTCTATTATTAAAAAATGACCTTATTTCAATAAAATTAAATTTAATTAAATTTCTCTAAGTGGTCTTAGGAAGAGTGGGTCTCCTCCTGGGTGCAAATCCTGATCCAATTAGCTCTGCCTGTGCTTTGAATGGCACACACTGACCAAATTGCCTGAAGCTTAGAAATCATAGCATAGAATTAAGCAAACTGCAAGTGGCTGACCACTGCAGGGGAGACAACAGCCCCATGAGGCCACTTCCTGGGAACAGAGGGGCACGAGATCAGTAAGATTTGTAGATACGTGCATGAAGCTGTCTTAGCGGTGCAGGGTTAAATGTGCTAGGCTGCAATTTGAACTCATCAGCTGTTCCAGAGGAGTCTGATGTGGCAGTGTTTCTGTAAATACTATAGTCCTAGGAGGATCGTATGGGCCACTAGAAATCAGAATCCACTGAACAGCAGAATGTGAGTGCACATGTGTGTGAATGTGTGTGTGTATGTGTGTGTGTGTTTGATAACAACAAAACAACAAATTATTGTCACGAAGTCTTAATTGATTCACTGCTGACCCTCTAGCGAGTTTTCAGAGGCTGTAAATCATACAGGAGGAGATTATTCATCTTTCTCTCTCAGAGCAGCTGATGGATTAGAATTATCTGCCTTTGAATTCACTGTGTGAAGAGACAGTGAAACTCTTTACTCACTAGGCCACAAGGTCTCCCTAAGTATTTGATAGGCTGTAAATATATTTCTATTTCTACTTATGGTTGTTGTGTGCCGTTGAGTTGGAACCAACTCATGACTGAACCTCCCGTGGATTTTCAGAGGCAGTAAATCAAATGGAAGGAGAATTTGCATCTTTCTTCCATGAAGCAGCTGGTAGATTTGAACTGTGTGTCTTTGGGATTTTCAGCATGGCTTCTTACCACATATATATACACACATATAATAGGTTGTGTTTTCATTTCTTTTTAAATAGCAGACTAAAGGCAATCAATCTCTACTGGGAATATGTTCATCAATCTATTTGCATGGGCAACTGGAAGGCAGAAGAGCAATTTCTGCTTTTTAAAAAAATTACGAGAAAATAAAAACAACAAATTTGATAGTGGATCTGGCCTTCTCTGTAACTCTATGCAATACATTTTGGCTTCCCTCACTATTTTTGAAAATTCACTGATTAAAGGGGGACACGAGGAGATGCTTCCACTGCTGTTTTTCAATTGAACAGTCAGCTAATAGAGCAGGAGACCTGAGTATCAACAATTAGATCTGAAGGAAATAGGAAGTCAGTAACGACTGCCAACTGTTAAACAGCTAAAAGACAGATCAGAACATGTTTACATGACAAGGTGTGTAGGCTTTCTACACCTCAGACGCCTTGGTAAATCACAGGCACACCCAGCTCATTCCTTTCCAAATAGGAAGACTTGGCTACCTAAGTCGATTTAATATCCAGCACCGGAAAAAATGCAAGTTTCTGCATTTCTCCACTATCCAAGCATATGGGACAAATCTATGTGGTTGATATAAGGATATGTTAAGCCTTGGTGCCATAAGGCGTTTTGAATGTGCGGATTCGACTTTGGCTCAACTCAAGGCTTCAATCCACAGAAGCATTGCAAAAGCTAGATGCTATCAGTTTATGCATGCCCCACCTGGCTCCAGAGGCGATAGATGGGATATGCAACTCCTTCCAGCCAGCCCCACCCAGAGTCTGATTCAGTGAGAACCAAGCCCGGGTGTTTGTTAGACGCAGAGTTCTAACACGGGGAATGTTCTGGCATTAACCTCTAAACTCTGAATCTGTATCCGGTGTGCCCAAAGCAAACCCTCGAGGGCCTGTGTACTTGCAGAACTGCCACTTGGATGCTTGCTTACCCCTCAACATGAGAGCTCAGCCTGAGGAGAATATTCCACATTGTTAGAATTCCAGTTCCTTGACAAAACAGCAGTTCTGCTCTGAACCTAGGCTCACTTGGCTAAGATCGTGGATCCTTGTCCCAGCCAAAGTAACCCCTTTCCAGGAGTTAAATCTTGTAGGCTCTCTCAATCATGGCCATGACCATGGCTCAAGAGAGTTGGACTGGCTGTATCCAGTGGTGATACTCCACCTCCTACACACAAATGTTCATTGTCAAGCCCTTCCTGCAGAGAAGAACAAACGCTGTGGTTATCAGTGTCAGTCCAGATCTGAGGAAATTATCTGTGCTGTCTTCGGACCACTTCCTGAACTCATAATCTTTGACATCCCTTTCCTCTGCCAGGCAACCCACTGACGGAATATATATGGCCATGACAAGAAAAAGGTGTTATTCTTTTTATTATATTATGAAAAAGAGATAACTTTTTTCCTAACAAAACTAGGCAAGGAGATAGGAATTTAATGATGAAGATGTTCAAAGGTAAAATGGAGGTGTTCCCTCTGGAATTTATAACACAATACATCCACAGATCTAATGACACCTCCAAGAAAGTGAATTCATTTTGAGGGTTGTTCCATTGACTCATTGCACAGAGTGCTTTGAGTAGAAATTATAGACTTGTATTTCTTTTCTTTTTTTCTGTTTTTGTGATGAGAGATAGGAACATAAACCCCTGAGAAGAACAGATTAATTGGCACAAATGAGGTGTATGTACTATAGGACAGATGCCCTGGGTTTAATAAATAGAGTTAAAGTCAAATACCAGAATATCACATCTTCCAACGGCATCTAACAACAACAATAAATACTATATTAATTCTTTATCAAGTGACTATAATAGTTTACTGTATACATTTTTTTATTCTCTTGAAATACAGACCTTTATTTAGAAGCTGTTGAAAGTTAAGAAAGACGAGGTGGAAAACGAGCTTCCAGGAAATTGGAATTTTAGAGTAACATAAGTTTAAAGCCCGCGAAAGAGAAATAGCATCACTGTCATTTGAACGGTGACTAATTGCTTGTATTATTTTTTCTGCATTGCTAATCATTTTTTATTATAAAAACTTGGTTGTTTTCTTTTTATGCATATTTTAAGAAAAAGTACAACCAGAAATTAATTTACACAAACCCATCAGGGGCTAAACAATCTCAGGAGTGGGTGACACACATTTTGCAGAATTATGGCAAACAAAAGAGGCTGGACAGGCCGTGGGCAAAGCATTTAGAGGAGAGTTAAGGAATGACATAGTTTAAATATTAATACCTAAATGAGAAAGGGAGACTGTCTGTAAGATGGATTGATACAGTGACTGGGATAGAGAGGGTAGATGTGGTGGAGACAGTAAAGATGACACGGGATAGAGCAGGTTTCAGGGCTCTTGTACATAGGGTTACTTTGAGTCACAAATGACCTGACAGTATACAACAACAACAGCTAAATCAGACATGGTACTGTATTTTCTGAAAAAAGAAAATTAACATTTAGGAGTGACTTCTACTTCCTAAACAACTTGCCTACAGAAACTCAGCGAATGTCCATAGTTGTAGAGGGGCTTCGGGCCTTTTGTTCATAGGGTCATTATGAGTCATGCTCAACTCAAAGGTGATCAACAACAACAGTAACACACTAACAAATTTTATCTCCAGAGATTTGTGCTTGGAAAAGTGTTCTGGTAATGGTGCAGAACTGTGGACTGCAGGGACCAAAGATACTCGATACCTGTGATCCCAAGGTAGTGATGGCCTTCACTGGTCACTCCCTTTGCATCCTAATAGGCAAAGAGATGGTTAAACTGTCACTATATGTTGTTGATATGATAGTGTACACAAAAATAATCACAGAACAAAACAAGCAAAAATCTGTTAAAGCTAGTAGACCAAAATAGTAGGGTACAAGCTCAATATTAAAAAATCAGTGGAATTCCTCTACAGTGACAAACAGAACTCAGAGAAGGAAACCAAGAAAGCAATATCATTTACAATGTTGTTGTTATGTGCAGTTGAGTTTCTTGTGACTGACTAGCAACTCTATGTATTGAACAGTAGCCCTGTTATTGTTGTTGATGGCTTTCGAGTCAAGCAAGACTCATAGCAAGCCCATGAAAAAAAGATCTGAAGACATTCTGCAACCATCAACATTTATCAAAGTTCATAGAGTTTCGGGAGGTATGTTGTTTAGGAAGTAGCTGCCACTCCTTCTTCCTTGCTAATCTTTTTGTCTGACACACCTACCCCCAGTCCCTGAATCAATCCATCTCATCAAGTGTCTTCCTCTCTTGCACTGTCTCTCTACCTTCCCAAACACGATGTCCCTCTTCCAAGACTAGTCCCTCCTTGCAACATGTCCAAAGTATGTCAGACAAAGCTTCAGAATCCTTACCTCCTGGTTTCACCCTCTCTAGGACAAATCTGTTCTTCTAGCACTCCATGGTATATTCAACACTTCTCCAGCACCACAGCTCAAAGGCATTCATTATCTTTCTATCAACCCTAGTCCTTGTCCAGCTCTCTGACGAATAGCATGCAATTGTAAAGACTATGGCCTGGATCGGGCACACCCTAGTCTCCAGCCTGATGTGATTGCTCTTCAGTACTTTGGAGAGGTCCCTGACAGCTGACATTCGCAATGCAATTTGTCTCTTGATTTCCTGGCTGCTGGTACCAAGAGTATTGATTGTGGAGCCAAGCAAACTAAAATTGTTAATAATCTCAATTTCTTCACCATCCATTATAATGATGACAATTGGCCCAGTGGTGAGAATTTTGTTTTCTTGATGTTGAGCTTCAATCCATATTGAAGGCTGCAGTCCTTGACCTTCTGAAACAAGCGCTTCAGGTCCTCCTCAGTTTCAGCAAGCAGGGTTGTGCCATCTGCATAATGCAGGTTGTTAATGAATCTTCCTCCAGTCCTGATGCCACATTTCTCCTCATACAGCCCAGCTTCCAGGATAATCTTTTCTGCATACAGATTGAAAAAACATAGAGACAAAATACATCCCTGTCAGACACCCTTCTTGATTTTGAACAGAGCAAGTGTTCCCTTGCTCTGTTCTGATGACTGCCTCCTGGGTGAAGTATAGGTTTCACATAAGCACAATCAAGTGTTCTGGGATTCCCATTTTTCTCAGATTCAGCCACAGTTTGTTGTGATCCATAGAGCCAAAAGTCTTTGTATAATCAATGAAACACAGATAGACATTTCTCTGATACTCTCTGCTGTGTGCCAAGATCCATCTAACATTAGTTATAATGTCCCTGTACCATAGCCTCTTCTAAAACCAGCCAGCACACCTGGCAGTTCTCTGTTGATGTGTTGCTCCAGTCATTTTTAGATAATTTTCAGCAGAATCTTGCTTGCATGTGATATTAATGATGTTGTTAGATAATTTCCATACTCTTTCAGGTCACCCTTCTTTGGGATGAGAACAAATATCTATGTCTTCTAGTCAGTTGGCCAAGTCGCTGTCCTCCAGATTTCTTGGCACAGCTTAGTGAGCACATCCAGGGTAGCATCTATTTGTTTAAATATGTCAATTGGTATGCCATCAACTCATTAGGGAGCCATAATTTGCGGTACTTGGGAGTGAACCTAACTACAAATACAAAAGACTTATACAAAGAAAACTACAGAACCTTTCTATGAGACACAATAAAAGAAATGGAAAAATGTGCCCTGTTCATTGACAGGAAGACTCAATATTGTGAAAATGACAATCCTATCAAAAGCAATCTACATGTTCAATGCAAACCCAAAACAGATATCAAATTAATTTTTCAAGGAGATCTAAAGGGAAATTGTTAAGTTTATCTTGAGAAAAAAGAGACCCCAAATAAGCAAAGCACTTCTGAAAAACAAAAATGAAATAGAAGGTATAGCATTACCTGACCTTGAAACCTATTACACAGGAGTAGTAACCAAAACAGCATGGTTCTGGTACAATGATAGCACTCTTTCTCACCAAAACTGGGCCAGGCTGAGAAGTTACAGCAGTTTTCTGTGTTGAAAAAAATGAACTTTTGGACTAATGAAATAGGTAGAGTCTTATGTGTGCTGTTGAGTTGGACTTGATCCATAGCTGACCCTCCAGCAGGTTTTCAGAGTATATTTTCAGTAAATTGCATGCGAGGAGATTGCCCATCCTTCTCCTACAGAGCAGCCAATGGACTTGAGCCATGTGCCTTCAGGATTACGGCACAGCTTCTTGCCACCAGACCACCAAAGCGCCCTATATTTGTGTAGAGTATTGAGATACTCTATTGTGTAATCAGTTCTCCTACATACATCAACCATTCTCGTCTTCAGAGGTTTACTTCCTCCCAATGAAAATCACACAGCAGAGCTTTGGATCTATGGCCTGTTCCAGCACTTCACGTGCTTGGAATGATGCAGAAACATTAGCTATTATTATCCTCTCCAGTCACGGCCCATCCGGGACTGCAGAGGCAGAGACAGAACATGTTAGCACTGCCTCCGGAGAGTGCCCCTCTCCCGTGGGCACGGTGCCCTCTGGATGGATGGAGTGCATGCGAAGCTCTTCTGGGAAGGAGGTGAGCTTGGATTTTTTTAAATTTTTGAATATGACATTTCTCCCCTGAGAACAGATTAGCTATGTCTACCATACAGCTTCAAGAGCAACCAATTTTAGGACACCAGAGAACAAATTTTAAGAGGTATTGCACTTGAATGATGAGGAGGAACTGGAGGATGATGTTCCCAGATCTTGAACATGGCTTTCAGTCAGGAGAAGCAGGGATATTTTTCTGTTCTGTTGACAAGCCTACCACCACGGCATTGATTTGATCTGTAAGTGACCCTTAATAGGGTTTCTGGGGCTTTAACTCATTGTAGGAGACAACTTTCTCTCATGGAGCGGCTAGCATTTGAACTGTGAAACTTTTGGTTAACAGTTATACAGTCTACCACTTGAGCACCTATCGAAGGAGTCTTTGTTATAATTTGTAAGCTAGAGTGATTAAGTAATGAGAAGGGGACCTACAGGCCTGGGGTTCCTGAAAATCAAGTGATCGAGTGAGAACTTTGTCCACTCTGCCTCTGTACTTTTGACTTGCAAAACAATTGTGTTATAAATTCTAAGACCAAAAATGTATGGCAGCATTTTCACATATTTTTCAATCATTATTACTATACTTTTTCTTTTTTTATTACAATCAACAATATAAAACAAATTAAAAACATGTATCTTGCATCCTCATACCACCATGAACACTGTTGGAAAGTGTTAAGCGTGTACCCCAAACTATTACGAGGGAGCTCAACAGGGATTCCCGCGTTTCCTGAAAGGTAAGAGTAAATCCCCTGCTGAAGAAAAAATAAACACAAACCCCAGATAATTCAACCGGTCAACTTCATCAAAATCTTTGCATTTTCAGCTCTTCAAACCCTGGATATCTTGCAGTTTGCTTTTGTTTAGTGATCACACAACTAAAATCTCCGAAGAAGGTCAAAGTGAATGAGGCTGACTGTAGAGACAAGGTCCTCAGGTGTGAGAAAGAGCAGCTTAGCTAGGATTCTCTTCATTTTACAGGGAAAACATTGACTACTTTTTAAGCTCGCATATGAGGTGTGCAAGCATAGTTGAAAAGCATCATTAGAAAAATTATCAAGTTTGCAGCTAATCTTCCACAAGTGTGGAAACGTTGCCTACCTTGTAACCAAAATTCTAGCTAGTGAATCATGCTAATGTGTATGAGATAGATTAAGAAACACACAGAGACAGACACAGAATAGTTGTATTTTAGTAGAAAAGAGGGTGAGATGCTGGAGAAAAGTAATTACCCCGTAACTGCAAAGATTTCTTATAAGAAAAACAGGGATGCAATTATTTTCTGGTATTTCAACTTAAAGACTCTAACTCTCCTGTTTTTTCTGTGAGGAATCTGGAGTGGCCTAGTTCTCAGGGAGTTGTACTGCCAACCTAAAGGCAGCTCTTCTCTGGCATTTCGAATCTACCAGTGACTCTGTGGGAGAAAGTCGGGCAATCTCCCATTTCTGATTTACAGCTTCAAAAACTCCCTAGTGGATCAACCATGAGTCAGTTCTGACTCCACAGAACTGAGCTGAGTCTTTCCCTGTGACACTGTTGTTCACTGTGCAATTGATAAAGGGGGTTGGTAGCATTATAAATGATGCATAGAGTGAAAGTCAAGTGTGTCACTTCGCTACTTTTCCAATGGAGAAATGAAAATCCACTCTGACTTTATAAAAATAAAAGCCAACTTTTCCTAGCAAAAAAAAATGCCCCTTCACAACTTTTAGGATGAATCTGCTGAGTTCTGTGATTAACATTTGTACATAGCTATAATGGGTAATAATGCTTCATTAAAAGGTTTAAATATTAATGAACGATTTGGTTAAATATGAAAGCTGTTTGTTTGGCAAAAACACTTGAGAAATAAAGCAGCTTCATCAACTTTAGACTTTCATCACAGATTTTATGACATATCACGGAACATAAGTGCTTTTATGAGTTGTAAAAATTGCTTCAATATTTGATACTCCACGCCTCAAGGAATCCTGATTGGCAGCTGATTAGTATTTTGCTCTAGTCATTAGCTTCCTTAGCAAAATTAGTTGGCTAGAAAATTGCATTGTAATTCATCAAGGGGAAACAATGCAAGAGATCTTAAGGCAAAATCATATATTTACTTAGTATACAATATAAATTATTATCGCAAGTGATTCTTTTAATAAAAATATGTGAGAGACTATGTATTATTGATTTGTGTGAAATTATGACAAACCTTTCCTGCACATTTGGTCTCTGTAAATGGAGAAGTTTTATCTGCCTTGAATTCCCAATGTGATGGCATAAAAATAAAGAAAGAATGAGATTTCTTTCTTATTACTGTCTCTTGTGTGTTCCATTTAAAACCATCTTTAGCTTAAAGTACTTTTGAAAGAATCCTTCAAATGTAACCTATACTAACTAGATTTTCACCCTAAATAAGATAAATAAATCACTGTCACATTTCCATTCTGAAAAACAAAGTGTTGCTTATGGACAGTACACTAGAAATCTTGCACGTGGGAACATTATAGCTGCATAAAACTGTTATATTGGGTGTCAGAGATTTATCTAGATCTATTTTACTAAGATAAAAAGTTTTAAAAAGAGTTACAAGAAAGATTTGTTTGAAATGAAATCAGAAAACTGGCAACCATATAACTTTAAATTATATTTGGGACAAGAATGCAGTTCTTCACAGAAGAATTCAATAGTTTGTGCTCTGCAGTTTCTTCCTTTAAACAAAACATAGAGGAGAAAAGAGTTTATAGTGCTTGAAAAAAATGTGTGTAGTAAAACCAAGTGTTGGAAAATGAGGAGACTGGCTAGATGTTGTGTCCACTCATTGTTCCTTCACTAGGTGCTCTGGATTCTCAATGCGTAGTGACCTGCATGCCACAGAATGGAAGCACCACTTGGCCATGTTCCATTCTCACAATCACTGGTGTGTTTCAGTCCATTGCTGCAACCATCTCATCAAGCTACTTCTGTGAAGGTCTTCCTCTTTTTCAAAGACTTTTTATTTTTCCAAGTATGATATTCTTCTCCAAGCACTGGTCTCTCTGATAACATGACTGAAGCACATCAGAGGAAATCTAACCATCGTCTCTTCTAAAAAGCATGTGGTAATAATTTTTTAAAGACAAATGTTTTGTTCTTCTGGAAGTTCATGGTAGAGTTATGTTCTTTGCCCACACTGAAATTCAAAGACATCAGTTGTTCAGTGTTTCTGATTCACTGTTCAGATTTTGCATATAGGTGAGAGGGTTGAAAATACCCTACCTTGGATCAGGTGCAAACTAGGTCCTTTTCAGTGTATTCAACTCTGACATAATAATTTTTCTTTTCTTCCTTTGTTTAAGAGAAATTTCAGCGTCTCTTCGGATGTCCATCTTGGTCTTTCTTATCTTTCTCTTAGTTCATGTATAATGATGTCCTTGATAAGGTCATCTGACCTTATGTCATTTGTGTTCTGTGTGTCAAACGTATTTTCAAGATGATCTCTAAATTCAGGTAAGATATATTCAAGGTTGTGTTTTGGCTCTCTTGGACTGTTTTACTTTTCTTGAACTTCAACTTGAAGTTGCATTTGTGCAATTGATGCACAGCTCCTTTATACTTGGTCCCTGGCCTTGTTCTGAGTAATGATATTGAGCTCCCTATTGTCTCGTCCCACAGATACAGCTACTCTGATTCATGTGTACTCCATTTGGCAGGGTCACAGGTACAGTCACCATTTATGTTGTTGGGAAAAGAGCTTTGTAATGAATAAGTCATGGATCTTGCAAAATTCTGTCTTATAATCTGCAACCCTGTTCCCATCACCAAGGCGAAATTTTCCAGCCAGGCACCCCTCTTTGTTTCTGACTTCCTATATTCATCTATAGTTACAAATTACATTGACTCATGCTGAATTCAGGTCTTATTTGTGATTTGTTGTATGACTAATACATTTAATACTCATTTCACATTTTCAAAAGAGCACCTAGATAAAATATTTTTCAAAGTATTTTGTCAATATTTATCATACTACAATGGTGGAAATTTTATAATGACAAAAATGGCATCAAAGAGTAAAATATTTCCATGAGTTGAATATTGTTTATAAAGGAAGTTTTCACTTACATGCAGTTAATTCTAAAATAATTATTATCCCTGTGGATGTAATATATTTTGTTTTCTTTGCAAATGTTGCTCTAAATATATAGGTATAGAATTGTTTGGTGCCTAGAATCCATTTTGCCTTGTAGCAACTGTATACATAACAGAGTGAAATACTGCTGGTATTATGCCATTTTCCACAGTCAGCACTATGAATATGTTATTGAAATGTACCATTGAGTCTGAAAGGACTCATGGTTGACTCTCCAGTGGGTTTCCAGAGGAAGTAAATCTTATGAGAAGAGAATCTCCATCCTTTTCCCCTGGAGCAGCGGGTGGGTTCAGACTCTTTACCTTCAGTTGGCAGAACCAAATCCTTGTCAGTGAGCCACCATAATATCCTTTAA
>NW_006399900.1:4927940-4928840 GCF_000299155.1 Elephantulus edwardii | reverse complement strand
ACTGAGGGCCAGTCATCAACTGTTTAAGTGTTCAATTATCGATAAGCCGAAGTCTGTGGAAGGCCATAATGGCCCTGCTTTAAGTGGTTTGCTACTACCACAGCTCACCACACTGTCTCTCCCTCTGCCGCCATCTTGGATCTCCCCATATTTTTTTTAAAGTCTTCCTGTATTCATCTACTTGATATTTTTTTGGTAACCTAACCCATCGTCATACAAACACAAAAGAAATCTGGCATTCTTATTATATTTGCTAAGTGAACACAATAGTCATATCATCCTGCCTGGATTGTGAAAAGCTGAGAAAATAACATTATGCTCTACATGCAGACAATGTACAGCATCAATTTTCTGTTTATAACCATTAATTATAGCAAGTATCAATATATCTCATTCATTGCATAGTTGATAGACAAACTTAAGTAAAATAGAACTCTCACTCTAAGAGACACTTTACCTAGAGAATTTTGGCAGACTGTTATAATAAGGATTTATTCATCTATACTTTGGTGAGATAGTGAAACAAAAATTGTACTATCATAACATTCACAGAAGTTGTGCTGCTAACTCAAAGGCAGGGCCTCACTGGGAATTTGAATCCACCAGCTGATCTGTGGGACAAAGATGAGCAATTTCCTCCCATGTGATTTAACCATCTCAGAAAGCAGCTGCAGCATCAATTACGAGTCAGTTCAAACACAACAATGTGTCCTTAAGAATGCATCTGTGAATTTATTGCTTTGTGTCATTGAGTCAGAACTAACATGTAGCTGACTCTTCAACAGGTTTTCAGAGGCTGTAAATAGCACAGAGGAGATTGCCCATCTTCCTCCCACAGAGCACCTGGTGGATTCCAACCACCTGCCTTTGTGTTGGTAGCACAACTCCTTACCCACTAGA
>NW_006399900.1:4925285-4926555 GCF_000299155.1 Elephantulus edwardii | reverse complement strand
ACTGGTCACTAGAGTTCTTGTTTCTGTTCTCAGGGAGTTCTGGTGGTCTAGTGGCAAGAAGCCGTGCTGCAATCCCAAACGCTTGCTGCTTGAATCCACCAGCTGCTTTGAGGGAGAAGGATGCACAGTCTTCTCCAATGTGATTTACTGCCTCTGAAAGCCCTCCTGGAAGGTCAGCTGTGGGTCAGTTCCTCCTCGACAGCGCACAACAGCGGAGATCTTGCCAGTACTACTAACAGTTGTGAAAAAGCTCCTGTTGGTCATGAAAATAAAGTCCTGGCCTCATAACAGCTATCTGTCATTGTTAAGTGCTGTTCAAAGTATAGAAGACTCATAGTGACCCTATGAATGAAAGACCTGAACACTTCTGTAACTTTCATTGTGTCTCCAAGTTCCCAGAGTTTCCAGAGGCAAGCTATTTTGGAAGGGGTTGCCACTCCTGCTTCCAAGCCTGTTTTAATCAGAGAGCTCCACCAAACACTGTCCATCATCCATAATCATCCATAACCATTATTGCATTTGACACATCAGTGTCACAGTGTTCAGCATGAATGAAAGACCTGAACACTTGTATAAATTTGTTTTTCCAAGTTCATAGAGTTTCTGGAGGCAAGCTATCTAGACATGAATAATACAAAATTACAATCCAGATTCATTTTGTTTATTACACTTATGGGAGCATACTTTTAAGAACTAGCAAAAACAAAAACAAAACAGTTATTGAAAATAATCAGAAGGATTTTTAAAAGTATTATTAAAACTATAATTTGCTAAGTAATTGAGTGCTAACCACTAAGGAAGTGAGTGAGTGATAGATTCAATTATGTCTCAACTTGTCAACTGTTAAATGGTAATGATAATGATAATGCTACTCATGGGTTCTTTTGGAGGTAGCCCTGGTGGCTTAGTGGTAAGGAGTTTTGCTGTCAACACAAAGGTACACAATTTGAATCTACTTATTTCTCACAATAATCCCATATTGTTGTTGCTTTGTACCACTAAGTCTGAACAAACCCATGTATGACCCTCAAGTTGATTTTTCTTCCACGTAGCAGCTGGTAGATTAAAACTGTGTACCTTTGTGTTGACAGTCCAATTTCTTACCACAAAGCCACCAGTGCTACCTATAAAAATAACCCCATGAATTTTTGTTATGTGCCATCAAGTCACTTGTGACTCATAGCAACCCTACGTACAAGAGCCCTATGCCCTTCTCTATCCTGTGCCAACCTTATTGTCTCTGACACACCTACCCCCATTGCCCCAGTGA
>NW_006399900.1:4916308-4918260 GCF_000299155.1 Elephantulus edwardii | reverse complement strand
CGCTATGAGTCGGAAACAACTCGACGGCACATAACAACAACAACAACAACAGCTGTACAGGACTTTGGAGAGCTCACTGATAGCAGACTTTCCCAGTGCTATATGTCTTCTGGCTGCTGTATATTGAAACAATATGAAATTGTTGACAATTTCAATCTTTTCACCTTCTATCATGATGTTGCCAATTGGTTCCGTGGTAGATTTTTGTCTTCTTGATGTTGAAATGTAATCCATATATTCTGCAGGAAGCGCTTCAAAGTCTCCTCACTTTCAGTAAGCAAGGCTTGTCATAACGTGTCATCTACAGATTGTGGTGGTGAGTCTTCATGTAATCTCGATGAAACATTCTTCTTCAAAATGTCCAGCTTCTTAAATGATTTGTTCAGCATACAGACTGAATAGGCAAGGAGAAAGGATAAAGCTGTCACATACACTTTTGTGATTTTAAAGCATGTAGTGTTCCTTTATTGTGTTTGGATAACAGATTTTTTGTCTAGGTATAGATCCCATACAAGCTGTTTTGGGATTCCCATTCTTCTCAATATTAGCCAAATTTTGTCATGATCCATACAGTCAATTATCTTTGCATAGTCACTAAAGCACAAATAGACATTCTTCTGGTATTCTTTGCTTTCAGCCAGGATCCATTTGATATCAACATTGACATTCCTGGTGCCACCGCTTCTAAACTCAATTTGAACATCTGACAGTTCTCTGTCAATGAATTATTCTAGCTGTTTTTCAGCAATATATTGCCTGCATGTGATATTAATAATATTGTTCAATAATTTCCACATTCTTTTTGGCCTAGTGGTAAGGAGCTGCACTGTGAACTTGAAGGTAGATGGTTCAAATCCACCAGCTGCTCCGAAGAATGGGATGGGGGGTGTTAATCTCGTCCTGTGCAGTTTACTGCTTCTAAAAGCCAACTGGAGTATCAGCTATGAGTTTGTTCTGAGTCAACCATGTATAACAACAATCGTCATTCCCAATATTATACTCATAAAATCCATGTTATTTGTATAGTATGAAAGATTGTCTCACCTTATTGAGTCATTTTTTTTCAAGATTAACTATAACTTTTCTACATGTTTGTACTGGCTACATTTCCTATATTGAATTCTTATACCTATCTATCTAATGCTCTGTTATCCCCTGGAAGTCAGCTAAACTACTTATGAATGTTCTTAAATATTCTTCCTAAGGCCTTAAATTTGGATCTCACCTGATGGTATGCATAGGAATCAGATAGATTACATCTGTGGAAAGAACCCCTGGAGAAGCTCAATATCAGCTGTGAAAGCTAGGCCTGGTGCTGATAGTGGAACACATCACCAACTACTCATATACAAGTTTAAGATGAAGCTAAGGAAGGTAAAATCAAGCCCACAGGAACCAAAATATGACATTGAGTCTATCCCACCTGAATTTCAGAACAATCTCAGGAATAGGTTTGAGGCCTTGAACACTAATGAGTGAAGACCAGATGAGTTATGGGAGGATATCAAGACTATGATCCAGGAAGAGTGCAAAAGGTCATTGCAAATACGGATGAGGAAGCAAAGACCAAAATGGATGTCAGAAGAGACTCTGAATATTGCACTGGAGTGCCAAGAAGCCAAAGCAGAAGGAAGAAATCAAGACATTAAAGAGCTGAACAGGAGAATTCAAAAGGCTGCGTGACAAGACAAAGTATTATAATGAAATGTGCCAAGAGCTGGAGTCAGAAAATCACAGAGGCCAAACTCACTCGGCATTTCTTAAGCTCCAGGAACTGAAGAGAAATTCAAGCCTTGAGTTGCAATACTTAAGGATGCTTTGGGCAGAATATTGAGTGATCCTGCAAGTATTAAAAGAAGATGGAAAGAGCATACAGAGTCATTATACCAAAAGGAATTGGCAGACACAGAAGAATTTAATGAAACAACATATAAGCAAGAGCCTATGGTGAT
>NW_006399900.1:4905519-4916208 GCF_000299155.1 Elephantulus edwardii | reverse complement strand
CTAGTGGTTGAGTTTTTGTTTTCTTGAGATTTAATTCGCATTAAAGGCTGTAGGCTTTGAAATTGTGTAAGCAAGTGTTTCAAGTCCTCTTTACTTTCTGCAAACAAGGCTGTGTCATCTGTATAAAGCAGATTGTTGAAGAGTCTTCTTTCAATTCCAGTGCTACATTGCTTTTCATGTAGTCCAGCTTCTCAATTAATTTGCTTAGCATACAAACTGAATAACTATGAAGAAACTATATAAGCCTTATGCACATCTTTCTTCATTTTTAACTACACATTGTTTCCTCATTCCGTTCAGATGACAGCTTCTTTGTATAATTATATGTTTCCCATGAGCACAATTAAGTGCTCTGGGATTTCTATTCTTCTCAATGTTATCCATAATTTGTCATAATCCACATAGTCAAATGCTTTTGCATAGTCACTAAAACCCAGGTATATTATCTTCTTGATATTTGCTGTTTTCAATCAAGATCTGGCATTAGAAACTATCCCTCTTGCCAGGGCCGTTTCTCAATCCAACTTGAATCTGGAAGTTCTCTGTGCATCAAGATGGACTCATACTGGCCACTTTGAACCAGACAAAATAATATAATTTGTTATACAAGTAATGACAAATAAAGAATAAAGGTGTTACATTCACTTATAGTGAATTCTACCCTGATGTACAATACTGTGAGTAATAGAATACTCTCCACATATCTGATAATACAACTAACATTAAAATGTACACAACAATCACTAAGGACAAAGATAAAGAAATTAAGAATGTCTATCTGCTCTTCCAGTCTGAAATTGATCTAACATGCAAACAAGGTGCACAAATAAAAACTGGTGACTGGAATGTAAAAGTTGGAAACAAATAAGAAAAAAACAACTATTTGGAAAACATGGCATTCGACACAGAAGTGATCTGAAGTTATAAAAATTTGTATAATCAATGATTTATTAATTCCAAATACCTTTTATAAAAACCATCTTTTATCCTTTTTAAGCTAATAAATCTGCAATTTCAAATAAAAATACAAGGCAGAGTATCAGAAATTAGATTGTGAAACAAGTATAGTGTTACTTGCCATTCTGATATTATAACATTAAACACATTAACTTTGCAAAAAAAAAAAAACCCAAACCACACCAAACCCAAAAAAACCAAAAACCATAAATGGCAACTATATATTTGGACCTCACCTAAGGGACCACCCAGGAGTTTAATTTACCATACCCATGCAAAGAGAAGATGAAGAAGTTCAATATCACCAGTTAAAACCAAGTTAGGGGCTGATGACAAAATAGATTATCAATTATTCATATACACGTTCAAAAATTGTAGTTGAAAAAATTAAAGCAAGTCCATGAGAACCAATATACAATCTTGAGTCTATTCCACAAGAATTTAAAGCCATCTCAATAATATTATTGAACACTAATGACCAAGACCAGATGAGTTGTGTGATGGCATTGAGAAAATCACTTTAAAAGACTGTTACACTGACAAGGTAGAAATGGAAGACTAAATGGATGTCTGAAGAGATTCTGAAATTGAACTAGAATGTAGAGCGGTCAAAGTAATGAGAAGAAATATTGAAGTAGCAGAGATGAACAGAAGACTTCAAAGGACACCTCCAGAAGAGAGACTAGAGAATGATAAAGACATATGCAATGAATTGGAGTCAGAAAACCAAATGGGAAGAACACATAAGGCATTTCCCACATGGAAAGAACTGAAAAACAGACACAAAGTTTGAGTTACAATTGTATCCTGATCTTGAATGACATAGGAAGCATGAAGAGAAGATGGAAATATCTGGGTCATAAGGAGTTTCAATGTTCAACATTTTTGGAAAAAATGCCAAACTATCTTCCAGAATGGTTGTACTATTTTACAATCCCACCAATAGTCAATGACAGTTTCCACCTCTCTATATCCTCTCCAACATTTATTGTTTGCAGTCCTACTAAACTTTGCCACTGCCACTGGCGTGAGATGGCATCTCATTGCGGTTTTGATTTGCATCTCTCTTATTGCCAGTGATTTTGAATATTTTTTTATGTGTCTTTTGGCCATCTGAATGTCTTTCTCTACTAGGAATATATCCCAAGGAAATTAGATATGAGACATAAATGAAGATTTGCACACCAGTGTTTGAAGCAGCACTATTCAATTCACCATCACAAGAACATGGAAACAGTCCAAATGTCCAACCACAACAGAATGGATTAGAAATTGTGGCACATTCGCACAATGGAATACTATGCAGCACTCAGGAGCAATGATTTTGAAAAATACTAGATAACCAGGGAGAGACTGGAGAGCATTAACCTGAATGAACTAACTCAGTCTCAGAAGGACAAATATGGCATAAGAACATTATTGTAAAAATAGAAGAACAGTTGGTAAAGCATGCATGTGAGCTCGAGGTGGATGAGATGGGAGCAGAGGGGTGAGCATGGCTAAATCCCAGCACTGCACCATTGATGGTGGAGGGTGAAGGAAATGGAAAGAATATGGGTAATCAGGATAATGATGGGCAAGGTCCAATGGTGATTAATATCATAACACATAATGTGTGTGAATGATTGTATGAAATACAGTGAATGGAAAATAGTGTGAAACATAATGTATACAAACTTTGTAAGCAAACCAATTTTTAAAAAAATGTCAAGAATTTAGAGAGTTGCTGTACCAAAAAGAATTGCTCAAAGGGAAACTATTTTTAAAAATGGAATTTTATCAAGAACCAATGGTAATAAACAAAGGATTTCAAGCTGTACGGAAAGCACTAGCAAAAATAAGGCCCCAGGAATTGATGAAATTGTTGCATTTCAACAAACAGATGCAGTCCTGGACGTGTTCATTAGTCAAAGCAGAGATATGTTGAAGACAGCTATCTGACCAACTGATTGGAAAGATCAGTATTTTTCCCATTCCCAAAAAAAGATGACCCAACAGAATGAGGAAATTACTAAGCAATATCATTAATATCACTTCCAATCACAATCTCACTGAAGATTACGTTTTAAAATGCATTCTTTCTTTACTGTATCATTTCTAAATAGGAGCATTCTCAGATTTTGTCTGGAGTAACTCCAGTCAGTTCAGTGTTTCTGTAGACAAGAATACACAATAGCAGATTATAAGAATGAAACTCAGGACACATGAACAGATATTAATCAACTTTGAACTTTTTAGTATAAAAGTCATTCCTATTTAATTTTTTTTGTTCTTACTGAGAACGTACACAGCAAAACATATACCAAATCAGCCATTTCTACATGTACCACTCAAAGAAACAGAATGCATTCTTACTCTCCTTTTCTGGTTTGTACATTTCCCATTAAATAGTATAAACTTGCTGCCCCTGAAATTTCTATCTATCCTTTTGAGTTGCTATTGTCACATTGATACTATACTGTCATTATACCACATTGTCACTATGATACCATAGTTGTTAAAAAGATTATAATACTCTTCAGATATTCTTTACTTGTTAAGATAAACTATGATTTTTAAAGAAGACTTCAAATAATATATTGTTTTAAAGTTTAAAGATTATCAAGGCAATAGTTTCAGGGTTTTTTCCAGTCTCTGTGATAACAGAATATCCATTACTTTTTTTTCCCCACAGTCTTAGTTATTTTATTTAAAACAAGAAGCCCTAGTATGGCTATGGTTTCAGTAACTTTCTTAATTTCACATTGAAAAAGAAACAGTTATATTCTTTTTATATAAATTGTCTTTCAAATCAAAAGGTTTCCATGGGTTTGGTTTTTTTTTACTTAAAATATTTTTATCCTTTACTTTTTTTATTTAACTCAAGAAAGTCTCCAAGATCTTTATATAGGAGAACAAATAAAAAGGAGACTTGGCAAAAATGGTATTCTGCTGGCACAGTGGAGAGAATTGTGTGAATATGCAATAATCTTACAAACAATATGCAAGTTTTCTTTGAATTTAGTGTTAGGCAACAGTTAAGTTTATAAAAAGCAATAGTATTCATATTTATTCTAAGATTTTCTTTTTCCTCTTAATATTTTCTTTAGAGTCAATCTGAAGTTTGAGAGAGGTAATAGAGAAGCTTGAACCTCTATTTCTGAGAACTGTTTGGATCTGTCACCTATCTGGCCTACTTAACCCTAATTCAAGAGAAAAAGAGACTTATTTATTTCAGTCTGGGGTCAATGAGTTTGGTGGCAAAAAAGACTCCCTCTTGGTACTACTGTTTTTATATAGCCATCGAGCCACAGTCAATTTCTAGCTGACCCTCTAGTGGGTTTTCAGAGGCAATAAATCCCACAGAAGGAGATTGCCCACCTTTCTCCCAGAAGCAGCTGGTGGATTCAAACTACAAGCCTTTGGATTGACACTGGCTGCTCTTTACCACTGAGCTACCAGAGAATGTAGGAATAAATCAACATGATTTTAGGAAATCCTGTGACTTTTTTCAATTAAGTGAAATACGTTATTTTTTTTCAAATCTAGTTGTTGCAAAAATTCTTTAATACACATATAGCTATTGAGAATTATATTAATTTTGACACCTCGTATTAACTTTGGTTGCTTAAAAATATTCATTTAAAAGCACGTACATTTCTGATCCTTCTCTCTACTCCTGAGATGGACTCACCCTCTTTCTCAGAGTGTTTCTTTTGCTTTATACTTTCCTCTTTAAACTTTCCTTTGTCCTAATACAAAACATTGTTGTTGTTGTTATGTGCCATCGAGTCGTGGGCAACTCATAGCGACCCTATGAACGAAAGTCCTCAACACTTGTGTGACTTTCATCCTCTCTCCAGGTTCATAGGTTTTCTGGAGGCAAGCTATTATGGAAGTGAATACTATTCCTGCTTCCAAGATTGTTTTAGCCAGGGAGTGCCACCAAACATTGTCCACTATGGGTGACCATTAACACATTTGACACACCAGTGTCACAATGTTCAGCTTCACAGCGACCACAAGTTACTGCTGTACGGCAAGTGGACACACCAGGGCTATACGACCTAAAAGAATGTTTGAACAAAAACAATGAAAAACATGCCTGTAGATGTGGCCTGACATTTATGTATTTTACCATTCTGGCACGCCCAAATGCTGGCAACCTCTGGGAGGAGACCCCCAGTTCATCTGGCAAGTTCACCCTGCGGACTCCCACATGTGGCAAAACAAAAGCCACAAGTGCTTCAGCATTCCATTCTGGCCTCTCTTTCAGAAGCCAGAGGCCCCTCTAGCTGACACGGAGACTCCCAAGACACATAATAAAAAACATAGAAGTACTTTAATTACCATTGTTGCTGTTGTTATGTGCTCTTGAGTTGCCAGTGACTCATAGTAACCCTATGCACAACAGCTCTGAAGCCTGCCCTGTCCTGAGCCAGCCACACTGATTCTGAGACAGCTACACCCATTGCCCCAGTTACGGTATCAATCCATCTCATCAGGGGTCTTCTTCTCCTGTGCTGTCCCTCCTCCCTTCTGAGCATGATGTCCTTCTCCAAGGATTGGCTCCTCCTGGCCACATGCCCAAAGTATGTGAGACAGAGATTCAAAATCCTAGCCTCCAAGGAGAAACTTGGTTTCACCTTCTCCAAGATAGACCTATTTATTTTCTTGGTGGTCCATGGTATGTTCAAGACTATTCTCCAGCATCACAACACAAAGACATCAATTCTTATTCTGTCATCCATAGTCACTGTCCAGCTCTCTGATGCATGGTCTGGAACAGGCACACCTTAGTCTCTAGATTGACATCATTACTTCTCAGTACCCTAGAAAGGTTCCTGATAGCAGATTTACCTAATGCAATTCATCTTTTGATTTCCTGACTGCGGGTGCCACGAGTGTTGATTGTGGAACAAAGCAAGCAATAATTGTTAACAACCTCAATCTCTTTTCCATCTGTCAGGGTACTGTCAACTGGCTCAGTGGTGAGAATCTTTGTATTCTTTTTTATTTTATTATTTGTGTGAGTGTGTATGTGTCTGTGTACTGTCAAATTGGACCTGACTGGCACAGGAGGAGATTGCCCCTCCTTCTCTAGCAGAGCATCTGGTGGAGATAATCTTTGTTTTCTTCATGTTGAGCTTTAAGCCATATTGAAGACTACAGTCCTTGGCCTTGTGTAGCAAGTGCTTGAGGTCCTCCTCTGTTTCAGCAAGCAAGGTTGAATCATCTGCATAATGTAGGTTGTTGATGAGTCTTCCTCCAATCCTGATGCCACTTTCTCCTCATAAAACTCAGCCTTCCAAATGATCTCTTTTGCATATAGATTTGAAAGGTATGGAGACAGGACACATCCCTGATACACTCTCTTCCTGACTTGAACCATGCAGTGTTTCCCTGCTCTGTTCTGAGCACTGCTTCCTGGTCCAGATATAGGTTTCATGTATGCACAGTCAAATGTTCTGGGATTCCCATTCTCCTCAATGTTAGCCACAATTTGTTGTGATCCACACAGTCAAATGCCTTTGCATAGTCAATGAAACACAATAACTACCTCTTTGGTATTTGTTTTCTGCTAAGATCCATCAGACACTGGTGAAAATCTCTCAATTGCCATGGAATACCATAACTAAATTTTTTTAAAGTAATTCAAATTTTTAATAAAAATTATTCAAAAATTTTGAAATATTACATAAGTAATATCCTACATGTTTCTTTAATTTTTTTATATTGAGATTTAAACTTTTCTTAAGAATGGTCTTTAAATAATCCTTAAGTATCAAAAAATGTTAACAGCATACACACACACACACACACACACACACACACACACTCTCTTAAAAAACTCCTACTAAAACTAGGAGAACAATAAAAGGACCCTTGGTAAGAAGCTGTGCTGCAATTCTGAAGGCACAAAGTTCAAACCTACAAGCTGCTCCATGGGAGAAAGGTGGTCAATATCCTTCCATGGGATTAACTGCCTCTGGAAAGTTGCTGGAGTGTCAGCCATGGGTCAGTTCTGACTCAACAGTACACAACAACAACAACAAGTAATTGGTCCAGTTACACAGAGTTGTGACAAGGCCATCCTCTACTTTGAGCTTGTAAGACAGTTTTCACTGAGACTGACACTGACTTTAGTTAACCTGTTAATTTCTTTCTTTTTTTTAAGGTAAAAAGTAAAGGTAGATTTATTAGAAAGTTACATTGCAAAGGGATAGACCTTGCTCCTTGAAAAACAAGTATGCAGGAGGTGCCTTGAGCAATCTTACAAATTTAAGTCAAGTAGGAATCTAAGTCAGAGTTCAGCAAATCCTACTTCAAATGGTGTATAGTTGCAGTTAACAAAAGGGCTGTTAGCTGTCAGGGAATTAGAAATGCTTTTTGACTTTTTATCCAGAGATAGCTATTCTGTAATCAGCTTTAGAAGGAGAAACAAGGGTGAAGAAAACCCACTGAACTGTGCCTGTATGTCCTGATTGCAGCTGAACTAAACCACAGCTCAGTCTGGCTCCATAGGTCATTGAAAGCCTACTGATTAAAGGAATTTCCCAAGCTGCAGGGATTAACTCCACCAGGAACTTTCAGTATGGCTAGATAAATAATAATAAACAGTTCAGAGCAGACCAGAGTTGACCAGATTACATAAAATTCAATATGGAAGGAAGAAATCAGGTGAGTTCAAGGAAAAGGTGTCTGCTTCTTATTGTTGTAGCAATTTACTTAGAGTTGAACTCCGTATATTAAAAACAATTCTAAATTTTCTCACAATAGGGAAGAAAGAGGAGGCCATCTTAGACTGTTAATATCACAATTTAAGAATGATATATCCAAGGCTTGCCTCTTAGACAGTCTGGAAATCCAGGGCATTTGTTTAGAAGCAAGTGAGAAAAAAAATGTACTGTTGCAAAAGCAATGCTCTGAACAGCTCTGGAGGATAAGATGAGCATCGATCATTTCCTGAAACATGAAGCTGGATAGAAATGACGGATATCAACATGTGTTTCTTTATGAAATCAGGATAATGCCTGCTGCATGCTGCTCTTCTATGTACTCTCCGTAAGTAATCACTCATTTAATTCCTACAACAATCTGATGAGGTGAATGTTATTTTTATATTAGTTAGAAGAGGAAGCTGGAGAACTGAAGAACTGCAGAACTTGTACAAGAACATACACATCCTGACAGAATCAGACTTGGAGGAAACTGGTCTCCCTGTCAAATAGAAGCTCCCTTGTTACTTAAAAGTCTTCTGGATGAAAACTCAAGTGGAATTTTAAATTCATAGCTGAACTATAAAATTTACAATTTGATGTATAGAAGGAAACAACCAAAAATATAAGATTTTCATTTCATTCCTTTAGATCTAATACGAATTCTAAAATGTATCAAGTGCTGCTTTCCCCCCTCTTTTTAATTAACACTGTTAGATATTGTGCAAAAAAAAAATCACATAGAAAGGTTTACAAAACAGGAACACTGCCCTCTTTCTCCCTCTCCTTTCTATATATTTGTATAAGTGATGCTGAAGGATTTTTTTTTTTAGAATCACAAGATATATACTATGGTTAACAGTGCAATACCCTATTGTCTACAAGGCCTGAGAGCTCCCGGTTAAATTGCAGGATAGCATCCAAGGATCACTGAAAGCTTATTCAGGTATTGTATAATAGACATAATTCAATTGAAAAGCAGTAAATTAAGATAATAAGCTACTGATAAAATAAAAACAAAAACAAATGCCAAAATAAACACACATGGAATTTTGGGAACCCAGCATGTGTTTAAACTAAACGCAGTAAAATTTGATTCATGTTTTCTTCCCAAGTTTGAGTTATGAAAAAAATTAGTTATAGGGGGAAAAATTCATATTTCATACTTCTAAAACAAAATTATAGAAAGTTGCAACTAAAAAAGAAAGTTGTTTAGTGACTTCCAAAATCCTGACAAGAGTTTGACAAGAAACATTTTTGGAAGTCAACCATCTAAAATGTTACTTATTCACAATGTTGCCAAGACAGAGAATGCTGAAAGGGAAATGAGACTGCAATCTCTCCTTGTCCAACTGTCAAAGAAGACAGTAAATTTCTCTCCCACCGCAAAAAGACAAAATGAGGGTTTGTTGTGTGTTGTATTTTTGTTTTTCTTTAAATTCACATTGGCAAAAACTGTGTATCACATTGCTGGGTTTGAAGAACATCTAAAAATGGATGTAACATAGCAGTAGCCACCTGCACACTGAATACAAAGTGGTGATGTTATTGCTGCTGTTCAAATGGACACTGGCAAATCACAACAGAGAAGGCAGACAAGCATGTAAAGACACACAGAACACAGTTAGACCTTGAGGATGGTGGGGGAGATACAGAACCTGAGCAAGGCAACAGCTCACAAGCCTCAGATGAATGGTAAAAGCTGGGCTACAGTTCCAAAGGCATGCAGTTCAAATCCACCAGCTTCTCTGTGGGAGAAGAATGGACAATCTCCCCCTGTGATATTTACTGCCTCTGAAAGCCTGCTGGAGTGTCAACGATTGATCATTTCTTACTCGATGGCACACAACAAAAGTGTTTCCTTTAACATTTCACTCAGTCTTTTCTTTCCATGTAACTAAAAACTAGGGAGTTTAATAGCAATACATCAATTATTCTGGTAAGAGAGCCAACATGCATATCTTCATGGTCAACTAACCAGTTGTTGCTGTTGTTACATGCCACTGAGTCACCCGAGACTCATAGTGACCCTATGTACAACAGCCCTAAACCCTGCTCTATCTTGTACCAATCTTGTTGTCTCTCATATACCTATCCCCATTACCCCCAGTCACTAAATTAATCCATCTCATCCAGGGTCTTCATCTTTTGCACTGTCCCTCCACCTTCCCAAGCATGACATCCCTCTCCAAGGACTGGTCCCGCTTTGCAACATGTCCAAAGTATGTCAGACGAAGCTTCAGAAACCTTGCCTCCAAGGAGCAGCCTGGTCTCACCCTCTCTAAGACAAATCTCTTTGTTTTCCTAGTTCAAAGACATCAACTATCCTTCTAGCATCTCTAGTCATTATCCAGCTTTAAGATGCACAGCAAGTAATTGCAAAGACTAATGGGTATCTGAAGAATATTTGTAAAACTTGACTAAAGTCCCTTACAAAGTTAAATATTTTCTTCTTCTTAAAGTTGGGGAAACTAAGGTGTATTTGTAAAATTACCCAATAGAAGCGTGTAAATCAGGAAAAACCCATTGCTTCAAAACAGGACAGGAAGGTCTCTTAAGGAGTGTTTGATAACAAAATTCATGAATTTCATTTTCTTTCCACCTATTCAAGGCCACGTCTATCATCCAGACTCCCAATTCCCAGTGCTGGTTTTGTTATGTGTCATTGAGTAGATTATGACTCATAGTGATCCTATATGAACAACCAGCTTTCCAAGCATGGTGTCCCTTTGCATGCTTCTTAAAAGCATGTCAAAAATATGAGAGATGAAGCTACTTTGCCTCCAAGGTGCCCTCTGGCTACACGTTCTCCAACATATACCTGTTTGTCCATGGAATAATACTCATTTTCCAACTCTCAGATGCATAGCAGAAAAACTATGGATTGAATCACTTTAGTGTTTAATTTGACATCACTGCTGTACATCAGATCTCTTCTCTTCCAGTCAGTTGGCCAAGTGGTTGTTCTCCAGATTTCTTGGCACAACTTGGTGAGCACATCCAGGGCAACATCTGTTATCTGAAATACTTCAAT
>NW_006399900.1:4893230-4899774 GCF_000299155.1 Elephantulus edwardii | reverse complement strand
CACTGGGCTGATTAGAAGCATCAGGTTGGATGGTGAAGAGATTGAGATTGTTCACAGTTTTGGTTTGCTTGGATCCACTATCAGCACTCTTGGCACCAGCAGCCAGGAAATTAAAAGACATATCGCAATGGGAAAGTCTGTGGTTAGAGACCTTTCTAAAGTGCTGAAGTACAAAGATATCAGTCTGGAAATTAAGGTGCGTCTGATACATGCCATGGTCTTTCCAATCACTTGCTATGCCTCAGAGAGCTGGACAATGACTAGGGATGATGGGAGGAGAATTGATGCCTTTGAGCTGTGGTACTGGAGAATAGTGTTGAATATATCATGGACTACTAGGAAAACAAACAGATTTATCCTAGAGAGGGTAAAGCCAGCCTGCTTTTGGGAGGCAAGGATTCTGAAGCTTCCTCTGACATACTTTGGACATGTTGCAAGGAGGGACCAGCACTTGTAGAAGGATGTCATGCTTGGGAAAGTGGAGGGACAGCACAGGAGAGAAAGACCCTTGATGAGATGGATTGATTCAGTGACTGGGGTAATGGGGGTAGATGTGTCAGAGATGGTGAGATTGACACAGGATAGGGCAGAGTTTAGGGCTGTTGTACATAGGGTCGCTTGGAGTTGCAGGGGACTTGATGGCAAACAACAACAACAACAACAGCCTTAAATATGAACTACATCTCAACATCAAGAAAATAAAAATCCTCACCAATGGGTCAGTAAGCAACATCAGGACAGACAGAGATGAGATTTAAGCTGTTAATGATTTCATCTTGCTTGGATTCACAATTAGCAGACTTGGCAATGGAAGTCAAGAAGTCCAAAGATGTGTTGCATTAGGGAAGACTGTTGTAAAGGATCTCTCCAAAGTGCTGGGAAGTAACAATGTCAGTTTGAAGACATACGTGAACCTGATTCAAACCATAGTATTTTCAATTACTCCTTATGCATCTGAAAATTTGACATTGACTAAGGATGATAGTAGAAGATAGAGTTGTGGTGTTGGAGAAGAGTACTGAATACACCACAGTCTGTCAAAGGGTGAACAAATGTGTTGGAAAAAGTCAGCTAGGGTGTTCCTTAGGGCAAGGATGATTAAACCTCATCTCACATATCTTACATATTTTGAGCATATTTTTTGGCATAGAAGGAGCCAGTCTTTAGAAAAGGAAACCATACTTGGAAACTTGAAGGGTCTACTAAAGAAAGGATGATTGTCAGTGAAACAGATTGACACAATGACTGTAGCTGGTATCAGGGATGGTGAGGATGGTGCAGGTAATTGTAAAGTTCAGATCCATTGTTCATAGGGTCACTAAGAGCCCTAGTCAATTCCATGGCCCCTGACAGCAACAATAACCCTAATATTGGGTTGCAGATCTTGTCCTTAGGTACTAACCACTGCACAAACACACATCAATTGATGATGGCTCATCAGTCTTTATGCATATTCTATCTTTTCATTATTGTGTGCCATTGCACAAGCATACTTTATTTGGGCAGATGTTTTGCCCTCTGCATTCCTTCAAATTTATTTGTAATTAATCTTTTTGACCTTGTGTCATGTCTTATTACTTTTAAAAAATTTTCTGCTAGTTTATTTTCAAAGTTCGAATACATTATTTTCAAGAACAAATTCTTTCCATTTCCCTCATCTCCCCACCCAAAATATTGTACAATCCATGATTAATCCCCCTGCTCCCTGAACATCCTCATCCCTCTGCTTTGAACCCTTCTCATCCCTCTTAGATACTTACACTCTTTCTAAAATAATGGTTTTATACAATATTTATTCTTGTGAGACTGATTTAGTTCACTCGGCATAATGCATGCCAGTCTCTCCCAAGTTAGGTAATAAATTTACAAAATCATTGCCCTTGCATGCTGCATAGTATTCCATTGTGTGAATGTACAATAATTTCTTAATCTGTTCATTTGTTGTTGGACATTTGGACTGTTTCTATGTTCTTGTGATGGTGAATAATACTGCTATGAACACTGGTGTATAAATCCCAATGGGTCTTCCCAAGAAAAAGACTGATAACCCAATTACAAAATGGGCAAAAGACATGGAAAGAATTTTCACAGAGGAAGATATTCGAACAGCAAGCAGACACATGAAGAAATGCTCCAAATCACTGGCAATGAGAGAGATGCAAATCAAAACCACAATGAGGTACCATCCCACTCCAGTAGCAGTGGCAAAGTTTAAAAAGGAAGCAAGTAATACATGTTGGAGAGGATGTGGCAAGAAAGGAACTCTTATACATTTTTGGTGGGATTGTGAAATGGTACAACTACTCTGGAAGGCAATTTGGTGTCTCTTCAAAAAGCAGAATATAGAAATTCTATATGACCCAGCTATTCTACTACTCGGAATATACCCTTAAAAAATGAGGACTGAGGCACAAACGAAATCTTGTTACTTTTTGTATCTGTGACATATGCCATTCTTTGATACTTAGTAAGAGCTGAGAAAATGTGAGTATAGAGTGAAACACTCTGAAAATGTCCTAGCATATTTTAGTCTCTGCTTTTTCTTGAAAAATAAAGTATGGTATATAGTAATATTTGAGCTCGGATCTAGTAAACTTGGTGATGAATCAATGCAAATTGTCTTTGTATCATTTTCTCTCATCTACAGGCCCTCTACTTGCCCTTCCTGAATTGTTTTTTACTTGCTTTCTCAACATTTCAGAAGAATGATCCCCAGAAAATAATGGCTCTCACTTGGTGTTGTGAGTTTAAATACTGTATTTGTACCCAGTAAAACAGAGGAAGATAGAGAGGGGAAAAGAGAAGAGGAAGGGAAGGGTGGGCAGGGGAAGAAAGGGAATAAACACAAGATGAGAGGGAAATAAATAATTCTCCTCAACCTTCACTAAATCCTTATCAATAAACTTCCATAGTACAAGGTATTCTTTAACATCCTTGGCCTCTTGTCTTGATTTTCTTGTTCCCATCTCTAAAACATCTGAAAATGTAGTGTAGTTTTAGACAATCTGACTTATTGTTCCCAGAATATTCAGGTTCTATTTATTAGGGAGTGATACGTAAGAAGGCCTAACACTAAGGAGCCTCCGATTGTCTGGCAGGGTGAGGGGCTATGCAGGTTCTCACAATTACGCCCTCCTCTGAACACAGTCCTGGGGATGAATAGATAGCTATTTAGAGATTCATTTCATGTCAGTTTTACAGATGAACTGATGGAGAGTAAAAAGCACCTCTCTCTATTCTGCTGTCACTCCAAATATTACACATCTGAAACAAATTTTGCTCTATAAAAGAAAATGGAGCTAAGCTCTTAATCCAATCATTAACACATTAAAAATGACTCATTTTAATAGAATTCTTGTTCTTATAAATGACAAGCTCTGTGTATTGCAATAAGCAGTGGTGTTACATCAAATAAAACTGAAGATTAATAAACACTGAGAACAAATGGCAGTTTTTAAAAATTAATACATGATGTACAGCAATATTAAATAAATAAATTACGCTTCACTATTTCTCATTGGACATTTTACTAATTTAGTTTACAAACAAGTTCTGAAAATATTCTATTCTATCAAATTTGTCTCCTATCATAACAAGTTCTGAAAATATTTTATTGTATTAAATTTGTCTCCTATCATCACAAGAAACCAGTTATTTATCATATCTTTACCTTTGTTAAGTCCAATATTATATGAAAATTTATTTTATTTGCTTTGGCTATCATCATCTTGATATCAAAGAAAGGCACTTCTATCCAACAGTTAATAGTCATGATTTGTCTAGTAGTTTTAAATTCAAAATTTCAACTTAAATCAAGATTCACCATACTAAGAGAGTTATTAATATGTAAAAGCACTCCTAAAAGGAATTTATTAAAGGTAAACAATTGCTAAAAAAATGAAATAATTCCTTATTATCTTTTTAAGTGATTTCATCCAGTAACAAAGAAATGTTGATTGCTAGAATAATTTATAATTTCATGTTATTTTTTTTTACCATTGTTCTTATTGCAAAAGAAGATTTCTCATTTCCAGACACTCTTCTGGTGGGGACATTCTTCCACAATACAAAAATACTACGTCAATGAGCTTTATCCACTATGAGTATGGTGAGTACTGACTCTGTCTCTGCTTTTTGCACAGTTGGAAAACAGCAACTTGGTGATTTTTCAAAGTGTAAATCTGAATCTGTTGGATATTTACTTCTGTGCTTATAAAGCAAACTCTACCCTAGAGCTCTGGTGGGCTTATCTATAGGTGCTGTGGTGCTGTGCAAACTCAAACTCTCTGTTGTGGTTCAAACTAAAAGCAACTCTGTGGTAATAAGATGGGTAATGTCCTTCCTTGCGATTTGCAGTCTCAGCAAACTCAGTGGAATGTCAATTGTGAGTCATTTCTATCTCACTCACAATGAGAGTCTTACCCTGAACTCTGATGACAGATGAAATTAACAGGCTGGAGGATATTCGAGTTTCACTTGTAACATAACCACAACCACAAATTAATTCGGAAAATCTGCTTTCATGGACCTCTCCAGAGTGCTGAAGAGCATCAATGTCATTCTAGATACAAAGGAGTGCCAAATCCAGGCCATGGTCATCTCAATTACTTGTTATGCGTCAAAGAGTTGAACAACGACTAATGACAGAACAGATGCCTTCGAACAGATGCTGAAGAAGAGTCTTGAAGGTATCACGGGCTGCCAAAAAACCAAATAGGTCTGTCTTGGAGAGGGTAAAACTAAGTCTCTTCTTGGAGGCTAGGATTTTAAAGCTCTACCTCACTTACTTTGGGAACGTGGCCAGGAGAGATCGGTTCTTGGAGAAGCACATCATGCTCAGAAGAGTGGATGACAGTGCAGGAGAGGGAGACCCCGGATGACACGGACTGATAACAGTAACTGGGGCAACGGTGGTTGGTGTGTTGGAATTGGTGAGACTGGACAGGGCACTATCTACATAGGTGATTCAACAGCACATAACAACAATAACATACTATGCCAGGTTTGGAAGTGAGAATGGCATCCACTTCCTAAACAACATGCCTCTGGAAACTCTATGAACTTTGATGTTGATGGTTGTAGAGGGGCTTCAGGCCTTTTGTTCATGGGGTCACTATGAGTCGTGCTCGACTTGAAGGCAATCAACAACAATAACAACAACAAATGTTAGAATATTTGGTTGTACAAATATGGCTGATCCTGAAGAAAACCTATATCTCAATACTGATTGTAGAACTATGACACTTGTATTTTTTTAATTTTATTAGTTTTAATGAACATTTACAGAGATTTGGGGTTTTCATTCATTCACTGTTGCACCGCTTTCTCCACCCTCCTCCCCAGTCCGTTCCTCCCTCCCCCCATGTCTGTTTTAATTGTCCAGTTGCCACAGTGTCCACCAAAGCCAGTTCTGATCAATCTCCCTTGTCAGTGTGTCCCTTGTCATTCCCTATCTCTCCTCCCTGAGAGAGACTTCAATCTGATTCATAAGGAAAAGGGGATGGCGCATTCTCTTAGCTACTTCCTGCTGAAAAGGGACGCTGTGGGTTTCAGGGTGAAGGTCTTCTCTCACTACTCTAAAGGGCCCCTTTGGCAGTAGGAAACACATAGACTATTATGGAGATCAACCCTGAAATTTAGATGCACTGCCATCAACCGTGCCTAGCCGTACATGCTCATATCCTTGAAGATGTATCATGGAAGTGCTGCAACCTTCAAACTGCAAAGCAGCAAGATGTTCTTCCTTTATCTTGAGTTTCAGCTCATTTTTCCTTTGCATCTCAGCGATTTCCTCTGGGGTGGCTAGTACAGGTGATGATTCTGCTACAGGTGGTGATTTACCAGAATTGCTGAGTCAACCCAAGGGCAGGTCAGTAGTGATGCAGCTCCCGCGGGCCGCAGCTCCCGCCCTCCCACCGGCTGTAGTGCATCTTTTTACCACTAAGCATAGTAGAGTTCCTCCAGCAATCCGGTGATGAGACTATCCAAGTTCAGCTCCCTGTCCGCCATCTTGTCAGCACTCCCCGACACTTGTATTTTTAAATATTCTCTTTAGAATTTATGTGGAGGGTTGTGAGTTTTCATCCTTTCTGACAAGTATAAAGAGAAAGTCCCTTAAGGATACAAGATACAATAGTTTCATTTATTACAACTTTTTATGGATTATTTGCGCAATACAGATTCACCAGTGGACTTCTGACTAAAATGGTAACTCCAGAATTCTGCCTGGGAAAGGAGACTTAAAGAAAAAAAATTTCTCTGTCATGTACCAGAAAGCAAAACTGAGCTTCATTTTGATGCAGGGGAAAATGTTTTTATATAACATTTTGCAATAATTACGCTTCAAAACTGTAGCAAGGAGTTAGACTCAGGCAAAGACACAATTTTACACTAAAGAGAGAAAGTTTAAGATAATTACTTTTATATGTTATACATGTTTGGGATATCTTAAAAACCCAAATCTTCCTTTTTGAAATGCAGACCCTTACCTACTTCAGTTATCCATGCCATATACTACTTTTATAGCATTTTCAGTATGTTCTAA
>NW_006399900.1:4889374-4890971 GCF_000299155.1 Elephantulus edwardii | reverse complement strand
TCAGGTGAAGTCCATGTGTATAACCTGCGTTTGTGTCTCTTATAAAATGTATTTGCAACAACATAGTATATATGAATTATTGTTTGAAAGATGATATAAAGGTAAGATTATATAAAACACTATGTCCATGAATGAAATATAGTATTTATGAATTATTATTGTATGAAAACGATTACAAATACTGAAATGTTAAAAAACCAGTATATGACAAAAATAGCCATATTTTAATATGTGGACAAAATAAATTCTGATCTGTCTTCTTATTAATATCACTCACACAGACAGAGAACAAATCCAGAATACTATAACAAATGATGGTCATTTACATGTACAGGATTTCTGAGGCTGTAATCTTTTTGAAGCAGATTATCACATCTTTGCCCTTAGGAAAAGCTAGTGGGGCCAGACCAGTGTACTTTCCGATAGTCATCAATTAATTAACCCACTTATGCTTCAGCCCAATAAGATTGAATTTATACTTCCTGCCACCAGAACCATATTATAATACATTTATGTTGATTTAAGTCAATAAGTTCGTATTAATGTTAATTTTCCACGACAGCAACAATAGAAAAATTATGCAGCTTCTTTTGTAGGCTCTTTAAATACCTTTGAGTATTGGTTGTATATTTAGTTTGTTGCTCTGTTTGAAAAACTGTTTCCTGGTCTATGTATAGGTTTTGAATAAGCACAATTGGATGTTCTGGAACGCTCATTCTTTATGTTGCCCATAATTTGTTATTATTCATAGAGTCAAATGTTTTTGCATAGTTAATAAAACACAAGTAAAACAATAAAACATAGTTTTCTCCTGACATTTGGGTTTAACCAAACTCTTTGAACAAGCCTGTCGATAAGACAATAGGCTAGAACTCCAATTTGGGATGGAGGGAATTACAAGGGAGAAAAAAATGTGGCCAGATGTTTGGGAAGAAAAATAGTCACAGGTTCATAACAATCATCAGAGAACTAAATTAAGAGTGTAGTAAATGGTAATATCAAATTCATTTGAGTTGTGGACTTTAAAAAAAAATCTTAGAAATATCATTAAAGGACTACTTTGTGCAAAACATTATAAATAAAGACAGCAATAGAAAAATCACAATCCAAGTCTATTAAGTTTAGATATCTTTTAAAAATCTTGTAATAACTGTTTAAAAGGGATATGTGATTAGGTATTATTGTGATGACAGGAGTCCAGCACGAAGGCTACATAGTGGAGTGGATCTGAGGGGAGGGATTATAGAAAAATGAAAGAATTAACAGGGTAAAAAGGGAAGCCACCGACTGGGAAAAAGTCTTTGGTAATGACATGTCAGATAAGGGACTGATATCTAGAATTTATAACATACTTGAGCACCACAAGAAGATAAGGGTAAATACTCCAATAGAAAAATGGGCACAGGATATGAACAGACACTTCGCCAAAGAAGACATTCCGATGGCCAACAAGCACATGAAGAAATGTTCAAAATCCCTAGCCCCGAGAGAGATGCAAATCAAGATAATTATGAGATATCATCTCACCCCAGTAAGAATAGCAAAATTTAACAGAACAGCTAACAACAAATGCTGGCGAGGTTGTGGAGAGACTGGA
>NW_006399900.1:4886968-4889270 GCF_000299155.1 Elephantulus edwardii | reverse complement strand
ACCGTAAATGACATCCAAGCAGATATATGCACACCCATGTTTATTGCAGCTTTATTCACAATAACAAGAAGTTGGAAACAATCTAAGTACCCATCAACAAATGAATGGATAGAGAAGCTGTGGTATATTCACACAATGGAATACTATGCTGCTTTGAAAAACAAGGAACTCTTGCAATATTATGCAAAATGGGTGACCCTGGAAGACATTATGCTGAGTAAAAAATCTCAGTCACAAAGAGAAAAATATTATATGGTGCCACTTTTATAGAATGAGGCTGACATTGGGGTGGGGATAAAACTGAGAAAAACTGGATAAATTATGTTTACTGCATTGAAAAACATAAAAAGAATAGTTGGGGGGCGGTTAGCCATTATTAGAGTTAACCCCCTCTGGTCTCCAGCTACCTTAACTGTAGACATATAATCTTGCAAATAATGATAGTCTTGTAAATCATCAACAGCTCTGGGACTAGAGTAAAATAAAAAGTACTGCCCACATTGACAAGATTTGAGGCAAGCAAACCTTGTGGCGGCAAGCATTGAAGGAGACTGGAGCCCCTGGTGAGAGCAAGATCCTGGTGGTGAGACCCTGATTATAGTGGTGGAAAGACTGTGGCATTCCCATGGAGAAACTGTGGCAAGGTGTAAGGAAAGGAACCTTGAAATAAATACCACAGTTAAAGTTCTTGCTGTTCTTGTTGGATGCTTGAAGGAGAAGCTGACTTATAACTGCTCTGAGGCAAATTTTGCTGGATGATTTGGATTTGACTGCTGAACTGAAACCAGAGCCTGGAGTAATTGAGGAATTTTGTCTTGGAACTTGGGCTAAAACCTGGGCTTTTTGGGAGGTAATATTTTTTTGCCTCTCCTACTCTACACCTTACTTCACTAAAATATTCCCTTCTCATTTTGAGTCTGTGAGTCAACAGTGAATAAATGGAGCTCTTGCTGATGGTGTGGTTCTAGAGGTACCATGGGGCTAGACTATGGGCTCTTTATTTGCTTTCTTCTCTCCCTCTTGCTCTTTCAAAGTGATGTTCATAGTCTTGTGCCTGCATGAATAATTTTATCCTACTTAGACAAAAGATCTAGTGAATTAAGTATTAACATTAATTTAAAACATTTTTCTGATTCTCTTGCTTCATTCATATCCTGTGGAAGAATCCATCACTAGAGTGGGAAATGGTAATTAGTGTAGTAGAGGGCCAGCTATGATGATAGAGACTTTGGTGAGATGGATTAAAATAACAGCCACAAGAAGAAAGTCAAACATGCTCGGGATCACAAGGCTCAAGGAGGACCATGCAGGATTTTGCTCTTTTGTACAAAATATTGCATAGAGTTGGAAACAAATGAATAGAAGCTATCTGCCTGTATGATTTTCTGTCATATATCTCACTATTGTTAATGCTTGTCTATGAAAATGAGAAAAGTCTTATTTCAGGCCTCATTTCAAATAGAATTTGAAAAGTGACTTAAAACGAAATTAAAAAAAATCAAAGTCATTGCCATCAAGTCAGAACAGATTCGTAACTGGCCCTCCAGAGGGTTTTTCAGATGCCGTAAATAACTCAGGAGGCAACTGCCATTTTTCTCCCTCAAAGCAGCTGGTAGATTCTCATTTTGGGTTGGCAGAACCCTATTCACTAGCTCACCAGACTTCCCTGAAAAGTAACCAGACTTTTCAAAGCTGAAGTGCATTATAGAGGGATGACAGTTTTAAGATTAAGGTGTGCCTGAATCAAGCCATGTTGTTTTCAACTGCATGTGAAATTGGACAATACATAAAGAAGATTGAATAAAAATTGATGTCTTTAAATTGTGGTGTTTGTGATGAATTTTTCATGTCTCACGAACTACCAAAATAAGGAACAAGTTTGTCATGGAAGAAATTCAACCAGAATGCTCCTTAGAAGCAAAGGTGACAAAATTTTCATCTCATATTCTTTTAGTGATATTTGCTTGATCTGTTCTGAGGACTGCTTCCAGGTCCAACTATAGATTTCACATAAGCACAATAAGGTGTTCTGGGATTCCCATTTTCCTCAAGGTTAGCCACATTTTTGTTGTGATCCATACAGTCAAATGCTTTTGTATAGTCAATGAAACACAGATAGACATTCCGTTGATACTCTGCTTTCTACCAGGATCCATTTGACATTGCCAATATTATCTCTAGTGTCACAACTTCTAAACCCAGCTTGCATTCCTGGTAGTTCTCTGTCAATGTACTGTTCCAGTCATTTCCGGTAATCTTCAGCATGATTTTTCTTGCATGTGATATGAGTGATATTGAACAA
>NW_006399900.1:4876216-4886463 GCF_000299155.1 Elephantulus edwardii | reverse complement strand
CAATTACTTGCTATGCATCAGAGAGTTGGACAACTAATGATGACAGAAAAAGAATAGATGCCTTTGAGTTGTACTGGAGAAGTCTTGAACATACCAGGGACCGCAAAGAAAAAAATATGTCTGTCTTTGAGAGGGTGAAACCAAGTTTCTCCTTGGAGCCTAGGATTTTGGAGCTCCATCTCACATACCTGGGGCACGTGGCCAGGATGGACTGATCCTTGGATAACAATGCTCAGAAGGGTGGAGGGATTGCACAGCAATGGAAGCCCTGGAGGAGATGGTTTGATATAGTAAGTGGGACAATGGGGGTTGGTGTGTCGGTATCAGTGAGACGGGCTCAGGACAGGGCAGGCTTTAGAGCTGCTGTCATTATGGATTGCAGGCAACTCGACAGCATCTAACAACAACAACATACTTTTAGCATATTGTCAGAAAGTACCAGTCCTTGGAAAATAAGTCATACTTGGAAAAGTAGAGAGAGTTGAGGAAAAGAGAACAAACTCTTAAAGAGAAAATATGGACTGACAGACTGACTGTAACCATGACCTGAGTATGGAAGAGATTGTCAGTAAGGCGTAGGATAAGGCAAGTTTTCAATCTGTTATTCAAAGAGGTTGCTGTGAATTATAATCCACTCCACCACAACAACAACAACAAGAAAAACAATTTTTGCATGAACTCTTGTCTTTTTAATAAGATTTTTAATTCATTCTTTTAGTGGAAAGAAGCAATTCAATATTCATTCCCAATTCAATATGACTCCTTTACCTTTCTCTCTTGAGTTTCACTTAGTTTAAAATGAAATCAATTATTGACTACATCTCAATGGCTCTCCATCTTAAATGAAAGGAATAAGCAAAATTATTTTATCTCAGAGACAGGCCACTTCAGAAATTAAAAAATAAGCTGAAAAATTATAAAATGTATACAATATTGAGAAGATTGTCAATGGCTCCTGAACAAGAATTGCATGCAAATATGTTAATAATATGCTTTTTCAACAACAAATACTAGATAACAAGACATGTCAGAGGTAGTAGACACCACAAAAAATATTTTATCAGTGAAATGTATTTGCTAAAAGGGAAAGTGTAAAAACAATAAGAACAAATGTGAGGAATGTGAGGAAAGGTGTTTAATACTATTGTAGAAAAAAATAACATTTTTCTGGATCAAATATACAAAACATTAATAAAGATTAGACAATATGCAACTCTTTCCAACATAGTTAACAGTACTTTTAGCACATGTAGATTTTGTTAGTCTGTCTTCTTAAAATTATTATAAATGCCTCTATGAGTCTATTTTCTTGATGCTGAGCATAATTCTACTAGAACACTAGGCATGCAGGCAATGTGGACTAATTAAAATTCTATTGTAGAAGAGTTCAGTAATCTAGTGGAAAAGACATTATAATTAGAAGCAATCTGCATATATAATTTATGTTGTTTAGAAAGCCTAAATCATTACTTGGAGTTACCTAAATTTTTAGAAAACAATTGTTAATTTTACTTCAGTTCACTGATTTTTGAAGCTTCGGAGCTTACGTCCTAAGGTTTCAAGCAATTTTTAAATTATTTTCCTTTTCTGTGCAACAAGTTTAAGCAGAAAACAAACAAATATATTAAAGACACTTCTTAAGAATCTATTATTTTAGGAATCTGTGTAATTCTCTGAAGTTGTTTCAAATTCAGCCACCTGTGAAGAATTTCTCCCTGCCCCCCACCCCCATCATTCTTGTCCAAATCCCACAATTACACTCTGTAGAGCACAGGATATCTCATGTTTTTATTCCGTATTATTTTAAGAGCTCAAACTGTTGGAAGACACGATAACACCATGTTTGAGAGTCAGTTCAAGAGTCAAACTGCTGAGAATCTAATTCTAGCCAGAGACCTCAGACAAGTTGCCTTAGACTCTCTTGAATGTGTTCCCTCATCTATTAAGGATAGAACTGAAAGTAACAGAAACACCTCATAGGATTGTGTTAAAAGAATTAATGTGTACAAAGAGTCTGACACACTAGGAGCTTGAGGAGCATGGTACTAGGGGAATGTCTTCTTGTGTCAGATGGATCTTGACTCAAAGTATAGAGTATCAGAGGAATATCTATATGTGCCTCTTTGACTATGAAAAGGCATTTAACTGTGTGGATCACAACAAACTGTGGGCAACCTTGAGAAGAATGTGAATCCCAGAACACTTAGTTGTCCTCATGCGAAACTTGCACTTGGATCAGGAAATAGTCATCAGGATAGGACAAGGAAACAGTGCACGGTTCAAAATCAGGAAAGGAGTGTGTCAGATAAGTGTCCTGTCTCCATAACTTTCCAATATGTACGCAGAACAGATCATGCGGGAGGCTGGACTTTATGAGGAAGAAGGTAGTATCGGTATTGGAAGGAGACTCATCAACAATCTGTTTTATGCAGATAATACAACCTTACTTGCTGAAACTGATGAGGACCTGAGGCATTTGCTGCAGAAAGTCAAGGACTGCGGTCTTTTCAATCTGAATTGAAGCTCTACATCAAGAAAACAAAGATTCTAACCACTAGGCCAGTTTGCAACACCATAATAGATGGATAAGAGTGAGATTGTTCACAATTTTAGCTTGGTTCCATAATCAATACCCTTGGCAATTACAGTCACGAACTGAAAATATGAATTGCACTAAGAAAATCTGCTGTCAGGGATCTCTCCATAGTGCTGTAGGGCAATGATGTCAGTCTAGAGACTAAGGTGCACCTGGTCTAGGCAATGGTCTTCGCTTACTTGCTATGCTTCAGAGATATGGACAATGATAAGAATGACAGAAGAATTGATACCTTTGACTGTTGTGCTGGAAAAAAGTCATGAACATACTATGGATTTCCAAGAGAACAAATAGGCCTATTCTGCAGAAGGGGAAATGAAGTTGCTTATTGCAGGCAAGGATTTTGAAACTCCATCTCACGTATTTCAGGTGTGTTACTAAGAGAGACTAGTAAAAATGATATCATGGAGGGATAGCACAAGAGAAGAAGACCCTGGATGAGATGGAGTGATATCACAACTGGGATAATGGGGTCAGGTTTGTCAGAGGCTTAGGATAGAGCAGAGTTCTAGGGTCACTATGAGTCATAGGTGACTAGATGGCACATAACAACTACAGAGCTTGTAAAGGAGCTCTGATGACATGCTGTTTCTGTTAGTTACTGTTGAGTTAACAACTACCCCTCAGTAACTTTATGAATGGTAGATACGAAGTTTGCCTTTTCCTGTACCATCTGACTATTTCTGATGCGTTATAGCCACTGTGTCATCCTATTTAGTGGAAAGTCTTCCTCTCGTTCTCTCAACTTTCTCCACCTTTCCCAGCAAATGTCTTTTTCCAATTACTGGATACTTCAGGCAACAGGATAAAAATAAGTGAAATTAATTTCGCTATCTTTGCCTCCAAGGCACAGTTTGCTCACATTTCCTCCAATACAGACTTGCTGTTGTTATTCCTTTTGACAGTCCATGGGGTATTCAGTATACTTCTTCAACACCACCATTGTGGTATAGTCCATAGCCATATTGCTCTCCTGTTGTTGTTGTTGTTGTTATGTGCGGTCGAGTTGCTTGTGACTCATAGCGACCCTATGTACAACAGCCCTAAACTCCGCTCTGTCCTGTGCCAATCTCACTGTCTCTGACACTCCCATCCCAATTATCCCAGTCACTGAATCAATCCACCTCATAGAGGGCCTTCCTCTCCTGCGCTGTCCCTCCACCCTCCCAAGCATGATGTCCCTCTCCAAGGACCGGTCTCTCCTCACTACATGTCCAAAGTAAGTTAGACGGAGCCACCCGGTTTAACCCTTTCCAGGACAAATCTGTTTGTTTTCCTAGCAGTCCATGGTATTCTCAGTACTCTTCTCCAGCACCACAGCTCAAAGGCATCAATTCTCCTTCTATCCTCCTTGGTCATTGCCCAACTCTCTGATGCATAACAAGTGATTGCGAAGACCATAGCTTGTATCAGACGCACCTTAGTCTCCAGAGAGACACCATTGCTCTTCAGTACTTTGGAGAGGTCCCTAACAGCAGACTTGCTCTCCTATACAAAAAAAAAAAAAGCATCTCTACAGTTCTACACTATTGGCTTGGCAGGAGAAAGATAAGCAGTCTTCACCTTAGAAATGAGATGCAGGGTCACTCTGAGTTGGAATGGACTTGATGGCAATAAGCTTTGGTTCTGAGCAGCTTAATAAGAGTTAACACTATGATGTTGTTGTTAAGCGCTACTGTGCTGGGTCCAACTCACAATAACCACATATATTACAGAAGGAAACCAGCTCATATTTTTTGGTAAGTGTTATCCATTATTGAATCCACCCACCTTGCCACTCCATCTTCTTGGTGGTCTTCCTCTTGTTCACTGTAGTCTGGTCTGGAATAAAGTGCTTCAACTCTTCTTTGCTTTCAGCAAGTATGTTTGTTTCATCTGTCCAGCACAGGCTGCTAATGAATCTTCAAGCAATTCTGAAGCTACATTCTTCTTTATATTATTTATTTTCAGAGATTATTAGCTCACCATACAGGTTAACTAGTATTGTAAAACAATTATAACCCTGATGAACACATTTCCTGATTTTTATTCAGCAGTATTCTTTTATTCTATTTACTTTAATTTTAAAAAAACATTTAAGGATTCTATATGACCACAATTAAGTATTCTGGAACTTTCATTCCTCATTTAATCCACAATTTATTCCTACATAATGTAGTTAAATGCTTTTACAGCAAATACAACATAGGTAAACATTTTTTTTCTGTTATTCTTGTCTTTCATGTAAATCCATCTGAAATGAGCAATGATACAAGTTATTCCAAGTATTCTAAATTCAGCCTGAATTTCTGTCATTTTCCTATTGCTACAATCATTTCTTTTCATTATGTTTGGCAAAATTTTACTTTCTTGTGACAGTGTGATATTTTTCTGTTTATAACAGAAAGCATGGAACAAACTTTAGTATTTTAAAGTTGAATGTTAGAGATACTAGGATTGATGAGGGGGCTCATGTGACCTAGTGGATTAGAAGCTGGGCTATAAATCCAAAGGTTAGTGGTTTAAATCCACCAGCTGCTCTTTCAGAGAAAAATAGGGCAATCACCTCCCGTACAATTAATCATCTCTAAAAAGTCAGTGAGGGTCAAGTATGAGGCGATTGTAACTAAATACCAATGTTTTTTTTTGGGGGGGGGTGCAGGGTATTTACCAAGAAGGGAACTCTGGTGGCCTAGTGACTAGAAACTGCACTGCAATTTGGAAGGCACATGGTTCGAATCTCCCAGCTGCTCCATTGGAAAAAGATGGACAATCTCCTCTCATGTAATCAACTGCCTCTGAAATTCACCTTAGGGTCAGCTATGGGTTGATTCCAACTTGATGGTAAACAACAACAACATTTATCAGGAAGTGAAAATATGGGCTTGCATTTTTCAGGAGATAGGGTTAAAGGGGATTTTGGTAAAGGAGAATTTCCTAGGCACCAGACCTAATACAAGAAATCTTTTGTAGTTCAATTATTTATTCCCTGGGGCTATGAAATCATTACACCTTAAGAAACTGGAGAATAGGGAAAAAAAGGAGGGGGGAAAAAAGCCAGAAACTGGAGAATAGGAATATGGGGTTAAAGATTAAATCAGGCATTCTCTATCACCTCCCTGGATAACTTCCTAAGGAAATATCTTACCACCAAGCCTGGTCCTTTCTTACCTCCAAGTAGTTTCTTCTCTGAAAGTATTATTTTCTTTACTTAAATGATTACTACTTATTCTGAAGGTTCAGATGATTTATTTCTTTCAGAAGATCTCTTTGTTTTCCTGCTCAGAAAATTAAATTAGATGTCCTACATCTGGGCTCCTTGAGCATGCTCTATTAATAATAGTATATTTCAAATGTCTGTTTATTTTACTACTTCTCCCAGTCAGCCATCAGGCCTATCAGGTCAGAAGTCTTGCATTACTTGCCATTGAATACCATATTTGTGGCACGGTGCCTAATATATAGCAGACACTCTCTAATTGCTTAATCAGTGCACAGGAATGAGGGAAATAAGTGTTAAAATAAAAAGCATGTCAAAGGAATGCTTAGGAATATTATTTGTATAGTAGTTTTAGATTTTGCTGATATTCTTTCACCATAATTATACAATAAAATTTTATTTTGATATTAAGTACAAAGTCCTAAGTTCTACTTTCTGCAAAACAGATTTTGAGGCAGAGATGTGTCTGGAGAAATTTAACCAAGAGAAGTGCTCAGAAATCTTCTTGGTAAGAGAGTAAGAGAAGCAAGATTGAGCAGAAGGGATTGTAAAATTGTCATAAAGCTTCAACAGAGACCTCAGAAATTCCTATGGGACGTCGGAAGAGGAAATAAATGTTCAGAGCCTCCTGCCTTGCCCTATCAATGCAATGGAATCAAGCTTTCAAGTCCTTGTATCAATCAGTCATTAGAAGTGAGCTACTTCTGAAAAGAGATCATAGTCTTTCAGTAGAGATCAATTCCGACTTGTTGTTGTTAGGTGCTATGAAGTTGACTCAAACTCAATTTTAAATAATCAGTAGTTAATACTCTAAAAATTGAGGAAATAAACGACTTTTCTGATGGGATATTTAGGTGGTACTTAACAGTATTCACTTCAGTTTACTCTTGGTGTCACTCAGGTTCACTGACTTCACATCAATCCTCATTTTGTGGTATCAGCTCCTTTAGGATTGTGGTATGTCTCTTTTTGTTACAGATATTTACAAGAGGAAGGTGTATGGGACAAAACTATAGCTCCCACAGCAAGTGATCTAAAAAGCCAGTAACTGAGAGATATTGTCTTTCTTATCTAGTGCTCATTTTCTATTCTCTTCATCTTGGCTAGAGATTCTGCTAGTCTAAGTGATGTTACCCAATGGATATAAAATAGATCCTGACTATCATACATGTCTGGTGCCATGGCTACTTCACTTGTGTATTTGAGCAGAATAAGTGGGACTCAAATGGATCAACAAGATGTCAATCATATTCTTTCTTTTCCCCATTGTGCAACAATAGCTGCATGCCTGACTGTGATACCATCAATATTCCAGTCAGTATGCTGACTTTTATCCTTGACTGCTGATCTACTACTGCAAAAATTCTGAAATGTATAAGCAGAGAAGTGTGTGTACCTTTAAATGAAATGAGTACTTTACCATGTATCCTACTTCAGGCATTGTCTCTGTGAAAAGTAAGATTCCTAGACAGAGAGTAAATATGTGGAAGTGGTCACTTAGAAAGATGATCGTCAGGGCCACTCCTATTTCCATATTCTTTGCTTCTGGACCGATGTATTCTATTAGCAGGGTTATAGCATAATAGAATGAGTCAGGACTTGTATTATACTTAGAAAGACAGTGCCCCATCATCAAAGAGTAGCATCTTCTAATGCTTTGTGATTTTCTCCTTGAAAAAAACCAAAATCACATGACTCAAGTAGCAGGACTATTTTCACTGAGAAATGAAGTTGCTGCAAAGTTTTTTTTTTTTATTCTAAGTGTCCAATGAAGTTGACAGCCTGGTGTGTCCATTAGTAACAGAGTTGGAATAGTTCTTCAACTAGGGAATACACTACCTCCAGAACACATAGCAGCTCATTAGGTGTTGTGCTTCCTTAATTCTGGAACGTAATGTGTTTTACTTTGGAAAGTATGTCCTTGAATGCCTCAGATTTCAGAAAACCTTTCTGATATGATGATTAAAATTCATTATTCAAAACTTCCCTGGGGATAGATCCCTCCATTTGAGTATCTTTACCTCTGCGGCTGCGAGATCATCCCAGAGACCAAACAGGACAAGATAATTTGGAACACAGAGCTGCAATCAGGGTAAAGATTTTCTAAGCTTTCTGTGAGAGGGGGACTTGAATTGAAAACCCTTTGCACACAAACTGCCTATGTTGGCACCCTTGGCCTCACTCTACTCCAGAGAAAAAGGAAGACATTAAGCTACAGGAGAGGAGGTGAAATCAGGTGAGAAACCCTTCCCCAGAGCCAGAACTTTCAGGTGCCTGAGAGGAGAAAGGGGACTGAATCTTTCCTGGAGGAAGGTCCTTCCATTTGAGGACCCTTGCCTCTGCTCCTGTGGGGCTATCTCAAGTGTCAAACAGGACAAGAGAGTTTGGGACAGAGAGCTACAAGCAGGGAAAAGACCTTCTTTGTTTTCTCACTTTTTTCAGCTGGCACATTGAGCTGTGAGGGGAAAAAAAAAGTTGACTTAATACCTTGCCCAGGACAGAAACTGCTCAAGTGGAGCACCCGGTCTCACACCACTGAGCCATTCCAAAAATGAAGGACAACAGAGTTAAGGCATGTCTTTTGCAGAAATGCAGTGCAGAACAGAAAGATCCTGAAGGACTTTAGGAAAGGCAATTTTTTCCAGAAAGCACTTTCAGTGGAGTGAGTGGCTCACCCTATAGTTTGAACACTATAAGCTGACTATTAATAACATCATAAAGACAAGAATTACTGATAACTTATTCAAACACAATAGAAATGGCCTAATGTTTATTAAGAAATACTTCACATAATGTCAAGAAAGCAGCAGACAGCTTTGAACACTATGAAAAAACAAATTAAGCTATCTCCAAAAAAAAAGCACAGGTATTGCAGACCCAATGAATACCCCAGAGTCAAGAAGGCATTGGATTGTGATATGGAGGCATCCAAACAGCTATGAAAGAAAGCACAAATGATGGAAGAAACAATGGAAGTCACAAATAAAGGGGCTATCACAGAGGTAGAAAATCAAAAGAAATATATTTATAAAAAGTTATTTGAACAGCTATGGGGAAAGGTGAAAATTATGGAGGAAAGAATGGAAGCCAACATCCCAGAGATACAGAGTTAGAAGAAATATATTGATGAGAAGGAACTGTTGCAACTATGGAAGAAAATGCAATGGTTGGAAGAAAGAATTGAAACTATAAATAAAGACATACAAGAACTTAAAAAATTATCACAAGATAAAAAGGGTACAGACAACACAGTACTAGAAATAACAGAAATACATGAAAATTCAATCTAATATATTAAGACCAAAATGGCAGAAGTGTACAACATGCTGGAGGGACAAAAAAGTAGAAGAGAAGAGTTGGAACACAGATCAGTACGCTGGAAGACAAGAACCTCAATGAAAACAAACTAGAAATCAGAGATGAGACATAAAGAGAATGAAGAAAACATTCGATTCATGTAGGATGACATCAAAAGGAACAATATACACATTACTGGAATTCCAGGACAGGGAAGAAAGACAGGTAAATCACTGAGAAAATTGTGAAAGAGGACTAGAAACTTTCCAGGTATTATGAAATGAGGAAATCCAAATCCAAGAAGCTTAGTGAACACCAAATACATGAGACACCAAAAGAAAAACAGCAAGATATATCATAGTCAAATTATTCAAAGTAAAAGATAAAGATAGAATACTAAAAGCAGCACAGGAAAAACAAAAAGTCATTTACAAAACAAAAGCAATTAGATTAATTCTGATTTTTCAGCAGAAACTATGCAAGCAAGAAAACAATGGGATCGCATATACATAAGGTTGAAACAAAACAATTGTCAGCAAAGGATCCTGTACCTAGCAAAGTTCTTCATCATATGTGAAGGAGAAATTACATAAGAAATTTAAGAAGTTGTGAAAATAAGACCAAACCTAAAACACAGCAAAAAGGCAATAATAATCATCCAAGACGCTGGACTGTACAAGGAGGAATGTGGCATCAGGATTGGTGGAAGAGTCATCAACAACCTGTGATATGCAGATGACACAACCCTGCTTGCTGAAACAAGGGAGGACCTGAAGTGCTTGCTACAGAAGGTCAAGGACTTCAGCCTCCTATATGGATTGAAGCTCAACATCAAGAAAACAAAGATTCTCACCACTGGGCCAATTGGCAGAATCAGTATGGATGGTGAAGAGATTGAGATAGTTAACAGTTTTAGTTTACTTGGTTCCACAGTCAATAATTTTGGTAACAGCAGCCAGGAAATCAAGAGACGAATTGCATTGGGAAAGTCGGCTATGAGGGATCTCTCAAGAGTACTGAAGAGCAATGACGTCAGGCTGGAGACTAAGGTGTGCCTCATCTGGGCTACAGTCTTTGCAATTACATGCTATGTGTCAGAGAGTTGGACAATAAATAGCCATGATAGAAAGAGAATTGATGCCTTTGAGCTGTAGT